>NW_026890464.1:0-115000 GCF_963514075.1 Conger conger
GGAGGTGCCCAGGCTGAGTGGAGTGCAGGTTCCCAGGCAGAGTGGGATTGGAAGTGTCCAGGCTGAGTGGAGTGAATGTGCCCAGGCTGAATGGGAGTCAATGTGCCTAGACAGAGTGGAGTGAATGTGCCCAGGCTGAGTGGAGTGGAGGTGCCCAGGCTGAGTGGAGTTGGGGTTCCCAGGCAGAGAGGGACTGGAAGTGCCCTGGCTGAGTGGAGTGAATGTGCCCAGGCTGCGTGGAGTGGAGGTTCCCAGGCTGATTGGAGCGCAGGTTCCCAGCAGAGTGGGATTGGAAGTGCCCAGGCTGAGTGCAGTGAATGTGCCCAGGCTGAGTGGAGTGGAGGTGCCAGGCTGAGTGGAGTTGGGGTACCCTGGCAGAGTGGGACTGGAAGTGCCAAGGCTGAGTGGAGTGAATGTACCCAGGCTGAGTGGAGTGGAGATGCCCAGGCTGAGTGGAGTGCAGGTTCCCAGCAGAGTGGGACTGGAAGTGCCCAGGCTGAGTGGAGTGAATGTGCCCAGGCTGAGTGGAGTGAATTTTCCCAGGTAGAGTGTTGTGACTGTGCCGAGGCTGAGTGGAGTGGAGGTGCCCAGGCTGAGTGGAGTGCAGGTTCCCAGGCAGAGTGGGATTGGAAGTTGCCAGGCTGAGTGGAGTGAATGTGCCCAGGCTGAGTGGAGTGAATGTGCCCAGGCTGAGTGGAGTGAATGTGCCCAGGCTGACTGGAGAGAATGTGCCCAGGCTGAGTGGATTGGAGGTGCCCAGGCTGAGTGGAGTGAATGTGCCCAGGCTGAGTGGAGTGAATGTTCCCAGGCTTAATGGGAGTCAATGTGCCTAGACAGAGTGGAGTGAATGTGCCCAGGCTGAGTGGAGTGGAGGTGCCCAGGCTGAGTGGAGTTGGGTTTCCCAGGCAGAGAGGGACTGGAAGTGCCCTGGCTGAGTGGAGTGAATGTGCCCAGGCTGCGTGGAGTGGAGGTTCCCAGGCTGAGTGGAGTGCAGGTTCCCAGCAGAGTGGGATTGGAAGTACCCAGGCTGAGTGGAGTGGAGGTGCCCAGGCTGAGTGGAGTGCAGGTTCCCAGGCAGAGTGGGATTGGAAGTGCCCAGGCTGAGTGGAGTGAATGTGCCCAGGCTGAGTGGAGTGGAGGTGCCCAGGCTGAGTGGAGTTGGGGTTCCCAGGCTGAGTGGAGTGGAGGTGCCCAGGCTGAGTGGAGTGAATGTGCCCAGGCTGAGTGGAGTGAATGTTCCCAGGCTTAATGGGAGTCAATGTGCCTAGACAGAGTGGAGTGAATGTGCCCAGGCTGAGTGGAGTGGAGGTGCCCAGGCTGAGTGGAGTTGGGTTTCCCAGGCAGAGAGGGACTGGAAGTGCCCTGGCTGAGTGGAGTGAATGTGCCCAGGCTGCGTGGAGTGGAGGTTCCCAGGCTGAGTGGAGTGCAGGTTCCCAGCAGAGTGGGATTGGAAGTACCCAGGCTGAGTGGAGTGGAGGTGCCCAGGCTGAGTGGAGTGCAGGTTCCCAGGCAGAGTGGGATTGGAAGTGCCCAGGCTGAGTGGAGTGAATGTGCCCAGGCTGAGTGGAGTGGAGGTGCCCAGGCTGAGTGGAGTTGGGGTTCCCAGGCTGAGTGGAGTGGAGGTGCCCAGGCTGAGTGGAGTGAATGTACCCAGGCTGAGTGGAGTGGAGGTGCCCAGGCTTAGTGGAGTGCTGGTTCCCAGGCAGAGTGGGATTGGAAGTTCCCAGGCGGAGTGGAGTGAATGTCCCCAGGCTGAGTGGAGTGAATGTGCCCAGGCAGAGTGGAGTGAATGTGCCGAGGCTGAGTGGAGTGGAGGTGCCAAGGCTGAGTGGAGTGCAGGTTCCCAGGCAGAGTGGGATTGGAAGTGCCCAGGCTGAGTGCAGTGAATGTGCCCAGGCTGAGTGGAGTGGAGGTGCCAGGCTGAGTGGAGTTGGGGTACCCTGGCAGAGTGGGACTGGAAGTGCCAAGGCTGAGTGGAGTGAATGTACCCAGGCTGAGTGGAGTGGAGGTGCCCAGGCTGAGTGGAGTGCAGGTTCCCAGCAGAGTGGGACTGGAAGTGCCCAGGCTGAGTGGAGTGAATGTGCCCAGACTGAGTGGAGTGAATGTGCCCAGGCAGAGTGGAGTGAATGTGCCGAGGCTGAGTGGAGTGGAGGTGCCCAGGCTGAGTGGAGTGCAGGTTCCAAGGCAGAGTGGGATTGGAAGGGCCCAGGCTGAGTGGAGTGAATGTGCCCAGGCTGAGTGGAGTGGAGGTGCCCAGGCTGAATGGAGTTGGGGTTCCCTGGCAGAGTGGAACTGGAAGTGCCAACGGTGAGTGGAGTGAATGTGCCCAGGCTGAGTGGATTGCATGTGCCCAGGCTGAGTGGAGTGCAGGTTCCCTGGCAGAGTGGGATTGGAACTGCCCAGGCTGAGTGGAGTGAATGTGCCCAGGCTGACTGGAGTGGAGGTGCCAAGGCCGAGTGGAGTGCAGGTTCCCAGGCAGAGTGGGACTGGAAGTGCCCAGGCTGAGTGGAGTGAATGTGCCCAGGCTGAATGGAGTGGAGGTGCCCAGGCTGAGTGGAGTGCGGGTTCCCAGGCAGAGTGGGATTGGAAGTGCCCAGGCTGAGTGGAGTGAATGTGCCCAGGCTGATTGGAGTGGAGGTGCCCAGGCTGAATGGAGTTGGGGTTCCCTGGCAGAGAGGGACTGGAAGTGCCAACGCTGAGTGGAGTGAATTTGCCCAGGCTGAG
Source organism: Conger conger (assembly GCF_963514075.1). Lineage (NCBI taxonomy): Eukaryota > Metazoa > Chordata > Actinopteri > Anguilliformes > Congridae > Conger > Conger conger. Next base: position 2,725 of record NW_026890464.1, read on the forward strand.
TGGAGTGGAGGTGCCCAGGCTGAGTGGAGTGCTGGTTCCCAGGCTGAGTGGGATTGGAAGTGCCCAGGCTGAGTGGAGTAATGTACCCAGGCTGAGTGGAGTGCAGGTGCCCAGGCTGAGAGGAGTGCAGGTTCCCAGGCAGAGTGGGATTGGAAGTGCCCAGGCTGAGTGGAGTGAATGTGCCCAGGCTGAGTGGAGTGGAGGTGCCCAGGCCGAGTGGAGTGAATGTGGCCAGGCTGCGTGGAGTGGAGGTTCCCAGGCTGAGTGGAGTGCAGGTTCCAGGCAGAGTGGGATTGGAAGTACCCAGGCTGAGTGGAGTGGAGGTGCCCAGGCTGAGTGGAGTGCTGGTTCCCAGGCAGAGTGGGATTGGAAGTTCCCAGGCTGAGTGGAGTGAATGTCCCCAGGCTGAGTGGATTGCATGTGCCCAGGCTGAGTGGAGTGCAGGTTCCCTGGCAGAGTGGGATTGGAAGTTCCCAGGCTGAGTGGAGTGAATGTGCCCAGGCTGACTGGAGTGGAGGTGCCCAGGCCGAGTGGAGTGCAGGTTCCCAGGCAGAGTGGGACTGGAAGTGCCCAGGCGGAGTGGAGTGAATGTGCCCAGGCTGAATGGGAGTCAATGTGCCTAGACAGAGTGGAGTGAATGTGCCCGGCCGCCGGAGCCCGAAACGTGCGTTTCCCCATTTCCTTGAATGGGCGCGGAGAGAGGGGGGCGCTTTTTGGCTCGTGGCGCGGGCACCGTTGCGCCAAAGCGTCAAGTGTCATACCTCCCCGTGCTCGGGGCGGCCCCTTGGAGCTAACTGGCTGGGTCTGGAGGGGCTGCGAGGCCGCCCAGGAGAACGGGTCCAAACCGCGTTCCGATCGGACGAGAATTGAGGGCGGGACACAGTTCCGCGGTTCACTTTCCGCCCGGGCAAAGGGCCTATAACTTGCGGCGGGAGGGCTTAAGAGTGGGCCCCCGCGAGTCGGGTGGAGAGCCGGGTGTGGAGAGGAGTAGCGGAGGTTCCCAGTCAGAGTGGGAGTGGAGGTTCCTGGGCAGAGAGGGACTGGAAGTGCCCAGGCTGAGTGGAGTGAATGTGCCCTGGCTGAGTGGAGTGAATGTGCCCAGGCTGAGTGGAGTGGAGGTGCCCAGGCTGAGTAGAGTGCAGGCACCCAGGCAGAGTGGGATTGGAAGTGCCCAGGCTGAGTGGAGTGAATGTGCCCAGGCTGAGTGGAGTGGACGTGCCCAGGCCGAGTGGAGTGCAGGTTCCCAGGCAGAGTGGGACTGGAAGTGCCCAGGCTGAGTGGAGTGAATGTGCCCAGGCAGAGTGGAGTGGAGGTGCCCAGGCTGAGTGGAGTTGGGGTTCCCTGGCAGAGTGGGACTGGAAGTGCCAAGGCTGAGTGGAGTGAATGTGCCCAGGCTGAGTGGAGTGGAGGTGCCCAGGCCGAGTGGAGTGCAGGTTCCCAGGCAGAGTGGGACTGAATGTGCCCAGGCTGAGTGGAGTGAATGTGCCCCAGGCTGAATGGAGTGGAGGTGCCCAGGCTGAGTGGAGTGCAGGTTCTCTGGCAGAGTGGGATTGGAAGTGCCCAGGCTGAGTGGAGTGAATGTGCCCAGGCTGAGTGGAGTGGAGGTGCCCAGGCTGAGTGGAGTGCAGGTTCCCAGCAGAGTGGGACTGGAAGAGCCCAGGCTGAGTGGAGTGAATGTGCCCAGGCTGAGTGGAGTGAATGTGCCCAGGCAGAGTGGAGTGAATTTGCCGAGGCTGAGTGGAGTGGAGGTGCCCAGGCTGAGTGGTGTGCAGGTTCCCAGGCAGAGTGGGATTGGAAGTGCCGAGGCTGAGTGGAGTGAATGTGACCAGGCTGAGTGGAGTGAATGTGCCCAGGCTGACTGGAGAGAATGTGCCCAGGCTGAGTGGATTGGAGGTGCCCAGGCTGAGTGGAGTGCAGGTTCCCAGGCAGAGTGGGACTGGAAGTGCCCAGGCTGAGTGGAGTGAATGTGCCCAGGCTGAGTGGAGTGAATGTTCCCAGGCTGAATGGGAGTCAATGTGCCTAGACAGAGTGGAGTGAATGTGCCCAGGTTGAGTGGAGTGGAGGTGCCCAGGCTGAGTGGAGTTGGGGTTCCCAGGCAGAGAGGGACTGGAAGTGCCCTGGCTGAGTGGAGTGAATGTGCCCAGGCTGCGTGGAGTGGAGGTTCCCAGGCTGAGTGGAGTGCAGGTTCCCAGCAGAGTGGGATTGGAAGTACCCAGGCTGAGTGGAGTGGAGGTGCCCAGGCTGAGTGGAGTGCAGGTTCCCAGGCAGAGTGGGATTGGAAGTCCCCAGGCTGAGTGGAGTGAATGTGCCCAGGCTGAGTGGAGTGGAGGTGCCCAGGCTGAGTGGAGTGAATGTGCCCAGGCTGAGTGGAGTGGAGGTGCCCAGGCCGAGTGGAGTGCAGGTTCCCAGGCAGAGTGGGACTGGAAGTGCCCAGGCTGAGTGGAGTGAATGTGCCCAGGCTGAGTGGAGTGGAGGTGCCCAGGCTGAGTGGAGTTGGGGTTCCCTGGCAGAGTGGGACTGGAAGTGCCCAGGCTGAGAGGAGTGAATGTGCCCAGGCTGAATGGAGTGGAGGTGCCCAGGCTGAGTGGAGTGCAGGTTCCCAGGCAGAGTGGGATTGGAAGTGCCCAGGCTGAGTGGAGTGAATGTGCCCAGGCTGAGTGGAGTGGAGGTGCCCAGGCTGAATGGAGTTGGGGTTCCCTGGCAGAGTGGAACTGGAAGTGCCAACGGTGAGTGGAGTGAATGTGCCCAGGCTGAGTGGAGTGGAGGTGCCCAGGCTGAGTGGAGTTAGGGTTCCCTGGCAGAGTGGGACTGGAAGTGCCAACGCTGAGTGGAGTGGAGGTGCCCAGGCTGAGTGGAGTGCTGGTTCCCAGGCAGAGTGGGATTGGAAGTGCCCAGGCTGAGTGGAGTAATGTACCCAGGCTGAGTGGAGTGCAGGTGCCCAGGCTGAGAGGAGTGCAGGTTCCCAGGCAGAGTGGGATTGGAAGTGCCCAGGCTGAGTGGAGTGAATGTGCCCAGGCTGAGTGGAGTGGAGGTGCCCAGGCCGAGTGGAGTGCAGGTTCCCAGGCAGAGTGGGACTGGAAGTGCCCAGGCGGAGTGGAGTGAATGTGCCCAGGCTGAATGGGAGTCAATGTGCCTAGACAGAGTGGAGTGAATGTGCCCGGCCGCCGGAGCCCGAAACGTGCGTTTCCCCATTTCCTTGAATGGGCGCGGAGAGAGGGGGGCGCTTTTTGGCTCGTGGCGCGGGCACCGTTGCGCCAAAGCGTCAAGTGTCATACCTCCCCGTGCTCGGGGCGGCCCCTTGGAGCTAACTGGCTGGGTCTGGAGGGGCTGCGAGGCCGCCCAGGAGAACGGGTCCAAACCGCGTTCCGATCGGACGAGAATTGAGGGCGGGACACAGTTCCGCGGTTCACTTTCCGCCCGGGCAAAGGGCCTATAACTTGCGGCGGGAGGGCTTAAGAGTGGGCCCCCGCGAGTCGGGTGGAGAGCCGGGTGTGGAGAGGAGTAGCGGAGGTTCCCAGTCAGAGTGGGAGTGGAGGTTCCTGGGCAGAGTGGGACTGGAAGTGCCCAGGCTGAGTGGAGTGAATGTGCCCTGGCTGAGTGGAGTGAATGTGCCCAGGCTGAGTGGAGTGGAGGTGCCCAGGCTGAGTAGAGTGCAGGCACCACGGCAGAGTGGGATTGGAAGTGCCCAGGCTGAGTGGAGTGAATGTGCCCAGGCTGAGTGGAGTGGACGTGCCCAGGCCGAGTGGAGTGCAGGTTCCCAGGCAGAGTGGGACTGGAAGTGCCCAGGCTGAGTGGAGTGAATGTGCCCAGGCAGAGTGGAGTGGAGGTGCCCAGGCTGAGTGGAGTTGGGGTTCCCTGGCAGAGTGGGACTGGAAGTGCCAAGGCTGAGTGGAGTGAATGTGCCCAGGCTGAGTGGAGTGGAGGTGCCCAGGCCGAGTGGAGTGCAGGTTCCCAGGCAGAGTGGGACTGAATGTGCCCAGGCTGAGTGGAGTGAATGTGCCCCAGGCTGAATGGAGTGGAGGTGCCCAGGCTGAGTGGAGTGCAGGTTCCCTGGCAGAGTGGGATTGGAAGTGCCCAGGCTGAGTGGAGTGAATGTGCCCAGGCTGAGTGGAGTGGAGGTGCCCAGGCTGAGTGGAGTGCAGGTTCCCAGCAGAGTGGGACTGGAAGAGCCCAGGCTGAGTGGAGTGAATGTGCCCAGGCTGAGTGGAGTGAATGTGCCCAGGCAGAGTGGAGTGAATTTGCCGAGGCTGAGTGGAGTGGAGGTGCCCAGGCTGAGTGGAGTGCAGGTTCCCAGGCAGAGTGGGATTGGAAGTGCCCAGGCTGAGTGGAGTGAATGTGCCCAGGCTGAGTGGAGTGAATGTGCCCAGGCTGACTGGAGAGAATGTGCCCAGGCTGAGTGGATTGGAGGTGCCCAGGCTGAGTGGAGTGCAGGTTCCCAGGCAGAGTGGGACTGGAAGTGCCCAGGCTGAGTGGAGTGAATGTGCCCAGGCTGAGTGGAGTGAATGTTCCCAGGCTGAATGGGAGTCAATGTGCCTAGACAGAGTGGAGTGAATGTGCCCAGGTTGAGTGGAGTGGAGGTGCCCAGGCTGAGTGGAGTTGGGGTTCCCAGGCAGAGAGGGACTGGAAGTGCCCTGGCTGAGTGGAGTGAATGTGCCCAGGCTGCGTGGAGTGGAGGTTCCCAGGCTGAGTGGAGTGCAGGTTCCCAGCAGAGTGGGATTGGAAGTACCCAGGCTGTGTGGAGTGGAGGTGCCCAGGCTGAGTGGAGTGCAGGTTCCCAGGCAGAGTGGGATTGGAAGTCCCCAGGCTGAGTGGAGTGAATGTGCCCAGGCTGAGTGGAGTGGAGGTGCCCAGGCTGAGTGGAGTGAATGTGCCCAGGCTGAGTGGAGTGGAGGTACCCAGGCCGAGTGGAGTGCAGGTTCCCAGGCAGAGTGGGACTGGAAGTGCCCAGGCTGAGTGGAGTGAATGTGCCCAGGCTGAGTGGAGTGGAGGTGCCCAGGCTGAGTGGAGTTGGGGTTCCCTGGCAGAGTGGGACTGGAAGTGCCCAGGCTGAGAGGAGTGAATGTGCCCAGGCTGAATGGAGTGGAGGTGCCCAGGCTGAGTGGAGTGCAGGTTCCCAGGCAGAGTGGGATTGGAAGTGCCCAGGCTGAGTGGAGTGAATGTGCCCAGGCTGAGTGGAGTGGAGGTGCCCAGGCTGAATGGAGTTGGGGTTCCCTGGCAGAGTGGAACTGGAAGTGCCAACGGTGAGTGGAGTGAATGTGCCCAGGCTGAGTGGAGTGGAGGTGCCCAGGCTGAGTGGAGTTAGGGTTCCCTGGCAGAGTGGGACTGGAAGTGCCAACGCTGAGTGGAGTGGAGGTGCCCAGGCTGAGTGGAGTGCTGGTTCCCAGGCAGAGTGGGATTGGAAGTGCCCAGGCTGAGTGGAGTAATGTACCCAGGCTGAGTGGAGTGCAGGTGCCCAGGCTGAGAGGAGTGCAGGTTCCCAGGCAGAGTGGGATTGGAAGTGCCCAGGCTGAGTGGAGTGAATGTGCCCAGGCTGAGTGGAGTGGAGGTGCCCAGGCCGAGTGGAGTGCAGGTTCCCAGGCAGAGTGGGACTGGAAGTGCCCAGGCGGAGTGGAGTGAATGTGCCCAGGCTGAATGGGAGTCAATGTGCCTAGACAGAGTGGAGTGAATTTGCCCGGCCGCCGGAGCCCGAAACGTGCGTTTCCCCATTGCCTTGAATGGGCGCGGAGAGAGGGGGGCGCTTTTTGGCCCGTGGCGCGGGCACCGTTGCGCCAAAGCGTCAAGTGTCACACCTCCCCGTGCTCGGGGCGGCCCCTTGGAGCTAACTGGCTGGGTCTGGAGGGGCTGCGAGGCCGCCCAGGAGAACGGGTCCAAACCGCGTTCCGATCGGACGAGAATTGAGGGCGGGACACAGTTCCGCGGTTCACTTTCCGCCCGGGCAAAGTGCCTATAACTTGCGCCGGGAGGGCTTAAGAGTGGGCCCCCGCGAGTCGGGTGGAGAGCCGGGTGTGGAGAGGAGTAGCGGAGGTTCCCAGTCAGAGTGAGAGTGGAGGTTCCTGGGCAGAGTGGGACTGGAAGTGCCCAGGCTGAGTGGAGTGAATGTGCCCTGGCTGAGTGGAGTGAATGTGGCCAGGCTGAGTGGAGTGGAGGTGCCCAGGCTGAGTGGAGTGCAGGCACCCAGGCAGAGTGGGATTGGAAGTGCCCAGGCTGAGTGGAGTGAATGTGCCCAGGCTGAGTGGAGTGGAGGTGCCCAGGCCGAGTGGAGTGCAGGTTCCCAGGCAGAGTGGGACTGGAAGTGCCCAGGCTGAGTGGAGTGAATGTGCCCAGGCTGAGTGGAGTGGAGGTGCCCAGGTTGAGTGGAGTTGGGGTTCCCTGGCAGAGTGGGACTGGAAGTGCCAAGGTTGAGTGGAGTGAATGTGCCCAGGCTGAGTGGAGTGGAGATGCCCAGGCCGAGTGGAGTGCAGGTTCCCAGGCAGAGTGTGACTGAAAGTGCCCAGGCTGAGTGGAGTGAATGTGCCCAGGCTGAATGGAGTGGAGGTGCCCAGGCTGAGTGGAGGTGCCCAGGCTGAGTGGAGTGCAGGTTCCCAGGCAGAGTGGGATTGGAAGTGCCCAGGCTGAGTGGAGTGAATGTGCCCAGGCTGAGTGGAGTGGAGGTGCCCAGGCCGAGTGGAGTGCAGGTTCCCAGGCAGAGTGGGACTGGAAGTGCCCAGGCGGAGTGGAGTGAATGTGCCCAGGCTGAATGGGAGTCAATGTGCCTAGACAGAGTGGAGTGAATGTGCCCGGCCGCCGGAGCCCGAAACGTGCGTTTCCCCATTGCCTTGAATGGGCGCGGAGAGAGGGGGGCGCTTTTTGGCTCGTGGCGCGGGCACCGTTGCGCCAAAGCGTCAAGTGTCACACCTCCCCGTGCTCGGGGCGGCCCCTTGGAGCTAACTAGCTGGGTCTGGAGGGGCTGCGAGGCCGCCCAGGAGAACGGGTCCAAACCGCGTTCCGATCGGACGAGAATTGAGGGCGGGACACAGTTCCGCGGTTCACTTTCCGCCCGGGCAAAGGGCCTATAACTTGCGGCGGGAGGGCTTAAGAGTCGGCCCCCGCGAGTCGGGTGGAGAGCCGGGTGTGGAGAGGAGTAGCGGAGGTTCCCAGTCAGAGTGGGAGTGAATGTGCCCTGGCTGAGTGGAGTCAATGTGCCCAGGCTGAGTGGAGTGGAGGTGCCCAGGCTGAGTAGAGTGCAGGCACCCAGGCAGAGTGGGATTGGAAGTGCCCAGGCTGAGTGGAGTGAATGTGCCCAGGCTGAGTGGAGTGGAGGTGCCCAGGCCGAGTGGAGTGCAGGTTCCCAGCAGAGTGGGACTGGAAGTGCCCAGGCTGAGTGGAGTGAATGTGCCCAGGCTGAGAGGAGTGAATGTGCCCAGGCAGAGTGGAGTGAATGTGCCCAGGCTGAGTGGAGTGGAGGTGCCCAGGCTGAGTGGAGTGCAGGTTCCCAGGCAGAGTGGGACTGGAAGTGCCCAGGCTGAGTGGAGTGAATGTGCCCAGGCTGAATGGAGTGGAGGTGCCCAGGCTGAGTGGAGTGCAGGTTCCCAGGCAGAGTGGGATTGGAAGTGCCCAGGCAGAGTGGAGTGAATGTGCCCAGGCTGATTGGAGTGGAGGTGCCCAGGCTGAATGGAGTTGGGGTTCCCTGGCAGAGTGGGACTGGAAGTGCCAACGGTGAGTGGAGTGAATGTGCCCAGGCTGAGTGGAGTGGAGGTGCCCAGGCCGAGTGGAGTGCAGGTTCCCAGGCAGAGTGGGACTGAAAGTGCCCAGGCTGAGTGGAGTGAATGTGCCCAGGCTGAGTGCAGTGAATGTGCCCAGGTTGAGTGGAGTGAATGTGCCCAGGCTGAGTGGAGAGAATGTGCCCAGGCTGAGTGGATTGGAGGTGCCCAGGCTGAGTGGAGTGCAGGTTCCAGGGCAGAGTGGGACTGGAAGTGCCCAGGCTGAGTGGAGTGAATGTGCCCAGGCTGAGTGGAGTGAATGTTCCCAGGCTGAATGGGAGTCAATGTGCCTAGACAGAGTGGAGTGAATGTGCCCAGGCTGAGTGGAGTGGAGGTGCCCAGGCTGAGTGGAGTTGGGGTTCCCAGGCAGAGAGGGACTGGAAGTGCCCTGGCTGAGTGGAGTGAATGTGCCCAGGCTGCGTGGAGTGGAGGTTCCCAGGCTGAGTGGAGTGCAGGTTCCCAGCAGAGTGGGACTGGAAGTGCCCAGGCTGAGTGGAGTGAATGTGCCCAGGCTGAGTGGAGTGAATGTGCCCAGGCAGAGTGGAGTGAATGTGCCCAGGCTGAGTGGAGTGGAGGTGCCCAGGCTGAGTGGAGTGCAGGTTCCCAGGCAGAGTGGAGTGCAGGTTCCCAGGCAGAGTGGGACTGGAAGTGCCCAGGCTGAGTGGAGTGAATGTGCCCAGGCTGAGTGGAGTGAATGTTCCCAGGCTGAATGGGAGTCAATGTGCCTAGACAGAGTGGAGTGAATGTGCCCAGGTTGAGTGGAGTGGAGGTGCCCAGGCTGAGTGGAGTTGGGGTTCCCAGGCAGAGAGGGACTGGAAGTGCCCTGGCTGAGTGGAGTGAATGTGCCCAGGCTGCGTGGAGTGGAGGTTCCCAGGCTGAGTGGAGTGGAGGTGCCCAGGCTGAGTGGAGGTGCCCAGGCCTATAACTTGCGGCGGGAGGGCTTAAGAGTCGGCCCCCGCGAGTCGGGTGGAGAGCCGGGTGTGGAGAGGAGTAGCGGAGGTTCCCAGTCAGAGTGGGAGTGAATGTGCCCTGGCTGAGTGGAGTCAATGTGCCCAGGCTGAGTGGAGTGGAGGTGCCCAGGCTGAGTAGAGTGCAGGCACCCAGGCAGAGTGGGATTGGAAGTGCCCAGGCTGAGTGGAGTGAATGTGCCCAGGCTGAGTGGAGTGGAGGTGCCCAGGCCGAGTGGAGTGCAGGTTCCCAGCAGAGTGGGACTGGAAGTGCCCAGGCTGAGTGGAGTGAATGTGCCCAGGCTGAGAGGAGTGGAGGTGCCCAGGCTGAGTGGAGTGCTGGTTCCCAGGCAGAGTGGGATTGGAAGTTCCCAGGCTGAGTGGAGTGAATGTCCCCATGCTGAGTGGATTGCATGTGCCCAGGCTGAGTGGAGTGCAGGTTCCCTGGCAGAGTGGGATTGGAAGTGCCCAGGCTGAGTGGAGTGAATGTGCCCAGGCTGAGTGGAGTGGAGGTGCCCAGGCTGAGTGGAGTTGGGGTTCCCTGGCAGAGTGGGACTGGAAGTGCCCAGGCTGAGAGGAGTGAATGTGCCCAGGCTGAATGGAGTGGAGGTGCCCAGGCTGAGTGGAGTGCAGGTTCCCAGGCAGAGTGGGATTGGAAGTGCCCAGGCTGAGTGGAGTGAATGTGCCCAGGCTGAGTGGAGTGGAGGTGCCCAGGCTGAGTGGAGTTGGGGTTCCCTGGCAGAGTGGGACTGGAAGTGCCCAGGCTGAGAGGAGTGAATGTGCCCAGGCTGAATGGAGTGGAGGTGCCCAGGCTGAGTGGAGTGCAGGTTCCCAGGCAGAGTGGGATTGGAAGTGCCCAGGCTGAGTGGAGTGAATGTGCCCAGGCTGAGTGGAGTGGAGGTGCCCAGGCTGAATGGAGTTGGGGTTCCCTGGCAGAGTGGAACTGGAAGTGCCAACGGTGAGTGGAGTGAATGTGCCCAGGCTGAGTGGAGTGGAGGTGCCCAGGCTGAGTGGAGTTGGGGTTCCCTGGCAGAGTGGGACTGGAAGTGCCAACGCTGAGTGGAGTGGAGGTGCCCAGGCTGAGTGGAGTGCTGGTTCCCAGGCAGAGTGGGATTGGAAGTGCCCAGGCTGAGTGGAGTAATGTACCCAGGCTGAGTGGAGTGCAGGTGCGCAGGCTGAGAGGAGTGCAGGTTCCCAGGCAGAGTGGGATTGGAAGTGCCCAGGCTGAGTGGAGTGAATGTGCCCAGGCTGAGTGGAGTGGAGGTGCCCAGGCCGAGTGGAGTGAATGTGCCCAGGCTGACTGGAGAGAATGTGCCCAGGCTGAGTGGATTGGAGGTGCCCAGGCTGAGTGGAGTGCAGGTTCCCAGGCAGAGTGGGACTGGAAGTGCCCAGGCTGAGTGGAGTGAATGTGCCCAGGCTGAGTGGAGTGAATGTTCCCAGGCTGAATGGGAGTCAATGTTCCTAGACAGAGTGGAGTGAATGTGCCCAGGTTGAGTGGAGTGGAGGTGCCCAGGCTGAGTGGAGTTGGGGTTCCCAGGCAGAGAGGGACTGGAAGTGCCCTGGCTGAGTGGAGTGAATGTGCCCAGGCTGCGTGGAGTGGAGGTTCCCAGGCTGAGTGGAGTGCAGGTTCCCAGCAGAGTGGGATTGGAAGTACCCAGGCTGAGTGGAGTGGAGGTGCCCAGGCTGAGTGGAGTGCAGGTTCCCAGGCAGAGTGGGATTGGAAGTGCCCAGGCTGAGTGGAGTGAATGTGCGCAGGCTGAGTGGAGTGGAGGTGCCCAGGCTGAGTGGAGTGAATGTGCCCAGGCTGAGTGGAGTGGAGGTGCCCAGGCCGAGTGGAGTGCAGGTTCCCAGGCAGAGTGGGACTGGAAGTGCCCAGGCTGAGTGGAGTGAATGTGCCCAGGCTGAGTGGAGTGGAGGTGCCCAGGCTGAGTGGAGTTGGGGTTCCCTGGCAGAGTGGGACTGGAAGTGCCCAGGCTGAGAGGAGTGAATGTGCCCAGGCTGAATGGAGTGGAGGTGCCCAGGCTGAGTGGAGTGCAGGTTCCCAGGCAGAGTGGGATTGGAAGTGCCCAGGCTGAGTGGAGTGAATGTGCCCAGGCTGAGTGGAGTGGAGGTGCCCAGGCTGAATGGAGTTGGGGTTCCCTGGCAGAGTGGAACTGGAAGTGCCAACGGTGAGTGGAGTGAATGTGCCCAGGCTGAGTGGAGTGGAGGTGCCCAGGCTGAGTGGAGTTGGGGTTCCCTGGCAGAGTGGGACTGGAAGTGCCAACGCTGAATGGAGTGGAGGTGCCCAGGCTGAGTGGAGTGCTGGTTCCCAGGCAGAGTGGGATTGGAAGTGCCCAGGCTGAGTGGAGTAATGTACCCAGGCTGAGTGGAGTGCAGGTGCCCAGGCTGAGAGGAGTGCAGGTTCCCAGGCAGAGTGGGATTGGAAGTGCCCAGGCTGAGTGGAGTGAATGTGCCCAGGCTGAGTGGAGTGGAGGTGCCCAGGCCGAGTGGAGTGAATGTGCCCAGGCTGACTGGAGAGAATGTGCCCAGGCTGAGTGGATTGGAGGTGCCCAGGCTGAGTGGAGTGCAGGTTCCCAGGCAGAGTGGGACTGGAAGTGCCCAGGCTGAGTGGAGTGAATGTGCCCAGGCTGAGTGGAGTGAATGTTCCCAGGCTGAATGGGAGTCAATGTGCCTAGACAGAGTGGAGTGAATGTGCCCAGGTTGAGTGGAGTGGAGGTGCCCAGGCTGAGTGGAGTTGGGGTTCCCAGGCAGAGAGGGACTGGAAGTGCCCTGGCTGAGTGGAGTGAATGTGCCCAGGCTGCGTGGAGTGGAGGTTCCCAGGCTGAGTGGAGTGCAGGTTCCCAGCAGAGTGGGATTGGAAGTACCCAGGCTGAGTGGAGTGGAGGTGCCCAGGCTGAGTGGAGTGCAGGTTCCCAGGCAGAGTGGGATTGGAAGTGCCCAGGCTGAGTGGAGTGAATGTGCCCAGGCTGAGTGGAGTGGAGGTGCCCAGGCTGAGTGGAGTGAATGTGCCCAGGCTGAGTGGAGTGGAGGTGCCCAGGCCGAGTGGAGTGCAGGTTCCCAGGCAGAGTGGGACTGGAAGTGCCCAGGCTGAGTGGAGTGAATGTGCCCAGGCTGAGTGGAGTGGAGGTGCCCAGGCTGAGTGGAGTTGGGGTTCCCTGGCAGAGTGGGACTGGAAGTGCCCAGGCTGAGAGGAGTGAATGTGCCCAGGCTGAATGGAGTGGAGGTGCCCAGGCTGAGTGGAGTGCAGGTTCCCAGGCAGAGTGGGATTGGAAGTGCCCAGGCTGAGTGGAGTGAATGTGCCCAGGCTGAGTGGAGTGGAGGTGCCCAGGCTGAATGGAGTTGGGGTTCCCTGGCAGAGTGGAACTGGAAGTGCCAACGGTGAGTGGAGTGAATGTGCCCAGGCTGAGTGGAGTGGAGGTGCCCAGGCTGAGTGGAGTTGGGGTTCCCTGGCAGAGTGGGACTGGAAGTGCCAACGCTGAGTGGAGTGGAGGTGCCCAGGCTGAGTGGAGTGCTGGTTCCCAGGCAGAGTGGGATTGGAAGTGCCCAGGCTGAGTGGAGTAATGTACCCAGGCTGAGTGGAGTGCAGGTGCCCAGGCTGAGAGGAGTGCAGGTTCCCAGGCAGAGTGGGATTGGAAGTGCCCAGGCTGAGTGGAGTGAATGTGCCCAGGCTGAGTGGAGTGGAGGTGCCCAGGCCGAGTGGAGTGCAGGTTCCCAGGCAGAGTGGGACTGGAAGTGCCCAGGCGGAGTGGAGTGAATGTGCCCAGGCTGAATGGGAGTCAATGTGCCTAGACAGAGTGGAGTGAATTTGCCCGGCCGCCTGAGCCCGAAACGTGCGTTTCCCCATTGCCTTGAATGGGCGCGGAGAGAGGGGGGCGCTTTTTGGCCCGTGGCGCGGGCACCGTTGCGCCAAAGCGTCAAGTGTCACCCCTCCCCGTGCTCGGGGCGGCCCCTTGGAGCTAACTGGCTGGGTCTGGAGGGGCTGCGAGGCCGCCCAGGAGAACGGGTCCAAACCGCGTTCCGATCGGACGAGAATTGAGGGCGGGACACAGTTCCGCGGTTCACTTTCCGCCCGGGCAAAGTGCCTATAACTTGCGGCGGAAGGGCTTAAGAGTGGGCCCCCGCGAGTCGGGTGGAGAGCCGAGTGTGGAGAGGAGTAGCGGAGGTTCCCAGTCAGAGTGGGAGTGGAGGTTCCTGAGCAGAGTGGGACTGGAAGTGCCCAGGCTGAGTGGAGTGAATGTGCCCTGGCTGAGTGGAGTGAATGTGGCCAGGCTGAGTGGAGTGGAGGTGCCCAGGCTGAGTGGAGTGCAGGCACCCAGGCAGAGTGGGACTGGAAGTGCCCAGGCTGAGTGGAGTGAATGTGCCCAGGCTGAGTGGAGTGGAGGTGCCCAGGTTGAGTGGAGTTGGGGTTCCCTGGCAGAGTGGGACTGGAAGTGCCAAGGTTGAGTGGAGTGAATGTGCCCAGGCTGAGTGGAGTGGAGATGCCCAGGCCGAGTGGAGTGCAGGTTCCCAGGCAGAGTGTGACTGAAAGTGCCCAGGCTGAGTGGAGTGAATGTGCCCAGGCTGAATGGAGTGGAGGTGCCCAGGCTGAGTGGAGGTGCCCAGGCTGAGTGGAGTTGGGGTTCCCTGGCAGAGTGGGACTGGAAGTGCCCAGGCTGAGAGGAGTGAATGTGCCCAGGCTGAATGGAGTGGAGGTGCCCAGGCTGAGTGGAGTGCAGGTTCCCAGGCAGAGTGGGATTGGAAGTGCCCAGGCTGAGTGGAGTGAATGTGCCCAGGCTGAGTGGAGTGGAGGTGCCCAGGCTGAATGGAGTTGGGGTTCCCTGGCAGAGTGGAACTGGAAGTGCCAACGGTGAGTGGAGTGAATGTGCCCAGGCTGAGTGGAGTGGAGGTGCCCAGGCTGAGTGGAGTTGGGGTTCCCTGGCAGAGTGGGACTGGAAGTGCCAACGCTGAGTGGAGTGGAGGTGCCCAGGCTGAGTGGAGTGCTGGTTCCCAGGCAGAGTGGGATTGGAAGTGCCCAGGCTGAGTGGAGTAATGTACCCAGGCTGAGTGGAGTGCAGGTGCGCAGGCTGAGAGGAGTGCAGGTTCCCAGGCAGAGTGGGATTGGAAGTGCCCAGGCTGAGTGGAGTGAATGTGCCCAGGCTGAGTGGAGTGGAGGTGCCCAGGCCGAGTGGAGTGAATGTGCCCAGGCTGACTGGAGAGAATGTGCCCAGGCTGAGTGGATTGGAGGTGCCCAGGCTGAGTGGAGTGCAGGTTCCCAGGCAGAGTGGGACTGGAAGTGCCCAGGCTGAGTGGAGTGAATGTGCCCAGGCTGAGTGGAGTGAATGTTCCCAGGCTGAATGGGAGTCAATGTTCCTAGACAGAGTGGAGTGAATGTGCCCAGGTTGAGTGGAGTGGAGGTGCCCAGGCTGAGTGGAGTTGGGGTTCCCAGGCAGAGAGGGACTGGAAGTGCCCTGGCTGAGTGGAGTGAATGTGCCCAGGCTGCGTGGAGTGGAGGTTCCCAGGCTGAGTGGAGTGCAGGTTCCCAGCAGAGTGGGATTGGAAGTACCCAGGCTGAGTGGAGTGGAGGTGCCCAGGCTGAGTGGAGTGCAGGTTCCCAGGCAGAGTGGGATTGGAAGTGCCCAGGCTGAGTGGAGTGAATGTGCCCAGGCTGAGTGGAGTGGAGGTGCCCAGGCTGAGTGGAGTGAATGTGCCCAGGCTGAGTGGAGTGGAGGTGCCCAGGCCGAGTGGAGTGCAGGTTCCCAGGCAGAGTGGGACTGGAAGTGCCCAGGCTGAGTGGAGTGAATGTGCCCAGGCTGAGTGGAGTGGAGGTGCCCAGGCTGAGTGGAGTTGGGGTTCCCTGGCAGAGTGGGACTGGAAGTGCCCAGGCTGAGAGGAGTGAATGTGCCCAGGCTGAATGGAGTGGAGGTGCCCAGGCTGAGTGGAGTGCAGGTTCCCAGGCAGAGTGGGATTGGAAGTGCCCAGGCTGAGTGGAGTGAATGTGCCCAGGCTGAGTGGAGTGGAGGTGCCCAGGCTGAATGGAGTTGGGGTTCCCTGGCAGAGTGGAACTGGAAGTGCCAACGGTGAGTGGAGTGAATGTGCCCAGGCTGAGTGGAGTGGAGGTGCCCAGGCTGAGTGGAGTTGGGGTTCCCTGGCAGAGTGGGACTGGAAGTGCCAACGCTGAGTGGAGTGGAGGTGCCCAGGCTGAGTGGAGTGCTGGTTCCCAGGCAGAGTGGGATTGGAAGTGCCCAGGCTGAGTGGAGTAATGTACCCAGGCTGAGTGGAGTGCAGGTGCCCAGGCTGAGAGGAGTGCAGGTTCCCAGGCAGAGTGGGATTGGAAGTGCCCAGGTTGAGTGGAGTGAATGTGCCCAGGCTGAGTGGAGTGGAGGTGCCTAGGCCGAGTGGAGTGAATGTGCCCAGGCTGACTGGAGAGAATGTGCCCAGGCTGAGTGGATTGGAGGTGCCCAGGCTGAGTGGAGTGCAGGTTCCCAGGCAGAGTGGGACTGGAAGTGCCCAGGCTGAGTGGAGTGAATGTGCCCAGGCTGAGTGGAGTGAATGTTCCCAGGCTGAATGGGAGTCAATGTGCCTAGACAGAGTGGAGTGAATGTGCCCAGGTTGAGTGGAGTGGAGGTGCCCAGGCTGAGTGGAGTTGGGGTTCCCAGGCAGAGAGGGACTGGAAGTGCCCTGGCTGAGTGGAGTGAATGTGCCCAGGCTGCGTGGAGTGGAGGTTCCCAGGCTGAGTGGAGTGCAGGTTCCCAGCAGAGTGGGATTGGAAGTACCCAGGCTGAGTGGAGTGGAGGTGCCCAGGCTGAGTGGAGTGCAGGTTCCCAGGCAGAGTGGGATTGGAAGTGCCCAGGCTGAGTGGAGTGAATGTGCCCAGGCTGAGTGGAGTGGAGGTGCCCAGGCTGAGTGGAGTGAATGTGCCCAGGCTGAGTGGAGTGGAGGTGCCCAGGCCGAGTGGAGTGCAGGTTCCCAGGCAGAGTGGGACTGGAAGTGCCCAGGCTGAGTGGAGTGAATGTGCCCAGGCTGAGTGGAGTGGAGGTGCCCAGGCTGAGTGGAGTTGGGGTTCCCTGGCAGAGTGGGACTGGAAGTGCCCAGGCTGAGAGGAGTGAATGTGCCCAGGCTGAATGGAGTGGAGGTGCCCAGGCTGAGTGGAGTGCAGGTTCCCAGGCAGAGTGGGATTGGAAGTGCCCAGGCTGAGTGGAGTGAATGTGCCCAGGCTGAGTGGAGTGGAGGTGCCCAGGCTGAATGGAGTTGGGGTTCCCTGGCAGAGTGGAACTGGAAGTGCCAACGGTGAGTGGAGTGAATGTGCCCAGGCTGAGTGGAGTGGAGGTGCCCAGGCTGAGTGGAGTTGGGGTTCCCTGGCAGAGTGGGACTGGAAGTGCCAACGCTGAGTGGAGTGGAGGTGCCCAGGCTGAGTGGAGTGCTGGTTCCCAGGCAGAGTGGGATTGGAAGTGCCCAGGCTGAGTGGAGTAATGTACCCAGGCTGAGTGGAGTGCAGGTGCCCAGGCTGAGAGGAGTGCAGGTTCCCAGGCAGAGTGGGATTGGAAGTGCCCAGGCTGAGTGGAGTGAATGTGCCCAGGCTGAGTGGAGTGGAGGTGCCCAGGCCGAGTGGAGTGCAGGTTCCCAGGCAGAGTGGGACTGGAAGTGCCCAGGCGGAGTGGAGTGAATGTGCCCAGGCTGAATGGGAGTCAATGTGCCTAGACAGAGTGGAGTGAATTTGCCCGGCCGCCTGAGCCCGAAACGTGCGTTTCCCCATTGCCTTGAATGGGCGCGGAGAGAGGGGGGCGCTTTTTGGCCCGTGGCGCGGGCACCGTTGCGCCAAAGCGTCAAGTGTCACCCCTCCCCGTGCTCGGGGCGGCCCCTTGGAGCTAACTGGCTGGGTCTGGAGGGGCTGCGAGGCCGCCCAGGAGAACGGGTCCAAACCGCGTTCCGATCGGACGAGAATTGAGGGCGGGACACAGTTCCGCGGTTCACTTTCCGCCCGGGCAAAGTGCCTATAACTTGCGGCGGAAGGGCTTAAGAGTGGGCCCCCGCGAGTCGGGTGGAGAGCCGAGTGTGGAGAGGAGTTGCGGAGGTTCCCAGTCAGAGTGGGAGTGGAGGTTCCTGGGCAGAGTGGGACTGGAAGTGCCCAGGCTGAGTGGAGTGAATGTGCCCTGGCTGAGTGGAGTGAATGTGGCCAGGCTGAGTGGAGTGGAGGTGCCCAGGCTGAGTGGAGTGCAGGCACCCAGGCAGAGTGGGACTGGAAGTGCCCAGGCTGAGTGGAGTGAATGTGCCCAGGCTGAGTGGAGTGGAGGTGCCCAGGTTGAGTGGAGTTGGGGTTCCCTGGCAGAGTGGGACTGGAAGTGCCAAGGTTGAGTGGAGTGAATGTGCCCAGGCTGAGTGGAGTGGAGATGCCCAGGCCGAGTGGAGTGCAGGTTCCCAGGCAGAGTGTGACTGAAAGTGCCCAGGCTGAGTGGAGTGAATGTGCCCAGGCTGAATGGAGTGGAGGTGCCCAGGCTGAGTGGAGGTGCCCAGGCTGAGTGGAGTGCAGGTTCCCAGGCAGAGTGGGATTGGAAGTGCCCAGGCTGAGTGGAGTGAATGTGCCCAGGCTGAGTGGAGTGAATGTTCCCAGGCTGAATGGGAGTCAATGTGCCTAGACAGAGTGGAGTGAATGTGCCCAGGCTGAGTGGAGTGGAGGTGCCCAGGCTGAGTGGAGTTGGGGTTCCCAGGCAGAGAGGGACTGGAAGTGCCCTGGCTGAGTGGAGTGAATGTGCCCAGGCTGACTGGAGAGAATGTGCCCAGGCTGAGTGGATTGGAGGTGCCCAGGCTGAGTGGAGTGCAGGTTCCCAGGCAGAGTGGGACTGGAAGTGCCCAGGCTGAGTGGAGTGAATGTGCCCAGGCTGAGTGGAGTGGAGGTGCCCAGGCTGAGTGGAGTTGGGGTTCCCAGGCAGAGAGGGACTGGAAGTGCCCTGGCTGAGTGGAGTGAATGTGCCCAGGCTGCATGGAGTGGAGGTTCCCAGGCTGAGTGGAGTGCAGGTTCCAGGCAGAGTGGGATTGGAAGTACCCAGGCTGAGTGGAGTGGAGGTGCCCAGGCTGAGTGGAGTGCTGGTTCCCAGGCAGAGTGGGATTGGAAGTGCCCAGGCTGAGTGGAGTAATGTACCCAGGCTGAGTGGAGTGGAGGTGCGCAGGCTGAGAGGAGTGCAGGTTCCCTGGCAGAGTGGGACTGGAAGTGCCCAGGCTGAGTGGAGTGAATGTGCCCAGGCTGAGTGGAGTGGAGGTGCCCAGGCCGAGTGGAGTGAATGTGCCCAGGCTGACTGGAGAGAATGTGCCCAGGCTGAGTGGATTGGAGGTGCCCAGGCTGAGTGGAGTGCAGGTTCCCAGGCAGAGTGGGACTGGAAGTGCCCAGGCTGAGTGGAGTGAATGTGCCCAGGCTGAGTGGAGTGAATGTTCCCAGGCTGAATGGGAGTCAATGTTCCTAGACAGAGTGGAGTGAATGTGCCCAGGTTGAGTGGAGTGGAGGTGCCCAGGCTGAGTGGAGTTGGGGTTCCCAGGCAGAGAGGGACTGGAAGTGCCCTGGCTGAGTGGAGTGAATGTGCCCAGGCTGCGTGGAGTGGAGGTTCCCAGGCTGAGTGGAGTGCAGGTTCCCAGCAGAGTGGGATTGGAAGTACCCAGGCTGAGTGGAGTGGAGGTGCCCAGGCTGAGTGGAGTGCAGGTTCCCAGGCAGAGTGGGATTGGAAGTGCCCAGGCTGAGTGGAGTGAATGTGCCCAGGCTGAGTGGAGTGGAGGTGCCCAGGCTGAGTGGAGTGAATGTGCCCAGGCTGAGTGGAGTGGAGGTGCCCAGGCCGAGTGGAGTGCAGGTTCCCAGGCAGAGTGGGACTGGAAGTGCCCAGGCTGAGTGGAGTGAATGTGCCCAGGCTGAGTGGAGTGGAGGTGCCCAGGCTGAGTGGAGTTGGGGTTCCCTGGCAGAGTGGGACTGGAAGTGCCCAGGCTGAGAGGAGTGAATGTGCCCAGGCTGAATGGAGTGGAGGTGCCCAGGCTGAGTGGAGTGCAGGTTCCCAGGCAGAGTGGGATTGGAAGTGCCCAGGCTGAGTGGAGTGAATGTGCCCAGGCTGAGTGGAGTGGAGGTGCCCAGGCTGAATGGAGTTGGGGTTCCCTGGCAGAGTGGAACTGGAAGTGCCAACGGTGAGTGGAGTGAATGTGCCCAGGCTGAGTGGAGTGGAGGTGCCCAGGCTGAGTGGAGTTGGGGTTCCCTGGCAGAGTGGGACTGGAAGTGCCAACGCTGAGTGGAGTGGAGGTGCCCAGGCTGAGTGGAGTGCTGGTTCCCAGGCAGAGTGGGATTGGAAGTGCCCAGGCTGAGTGGAGTAATGTACCCAGGCTGAGTGGAGTGCAGGTGCCCAGGCTGAGAGGAGTGCAGGTTCCCAGGCAGAGTGGGATTGGAAGTGCCCAGGTTGAGTGGAGTGAATGTGCCCAGGCTGAGTGGAGTGGAGGTGCCTAGGCCGAGTGGAGTGAATGTGCCCAGGCTGACTGGAGAGAATGTGCCCAGGCTGAGTGGATTGGAGGTGCCCAGGCTGAGTGGAGTGCAGGTTCCCAGGCAGAGTGGGACTGGAAGTGCCCAGGCTGAGTGGAGTGAATGTGCCCAGGCTGAGTGGAGTGAATGTTCCCAGGCTGAATGGGAGTCAATGTGCCTAGACAGAGTGGAGTGAATGTGCCCAGGTTGAGTGGAGTGGAGGTGCCCAGGCTGAGTGGAGTTGGGGTTCCCAGGCAGAGAGGGACTGGAAGTGCCCTGGCTGAGTGGAGTGAATGTGCCCAGGCTGCGTGGAGTGGAGGTTCCCAGGCTGAGTGGAGTGCAGGTTCCCAGCAGAGTGGGATTGGAAGTACCCAGGCTGAGTGGAGTGGAGGTGCCCAGGCTGAGTGGAGTGCAGGTTCCCAGGCAGAGTGGGATTGGAAGTGCCCAGGCTGAGTGGAGTGAATGTGCCCAGGCTGAGTGGAGTGGAGGTGCCCAGGCTGAGTGGAGTGAATGTGCCCAGGCTGAGTGGAGTGGAGGTGCCCAGGCCGAGTGGAGTGCAGGTTCCCAGGCAGAGTGGGACTGGAAGTGCCCAGGCTGAGTGGAGTGAATGTGCCCAGGCTGAGTGGAGTGGAGGTGCCCAGGCTGAGTGGAGTTGGGGTTCCCTGGCAGAGTGGGACTGGAAGTGCCCAGGCTGAGAGGAGTGAATGTGCCCAGGCTGAATGGAGTGGAGGTGCCCAGGCTGAGTGGAGTGCAGGTTCCCAGGCAGAGTGGGATTGGAAGTGCCCAGGCTGAGTGGAGTGAATGTGCCCAGGCTGAGTGGAGTGGAGGTGCCCAGGCTGAATGGAGTTGGGGTTCCCTGGCAGAGTGGAACTGGAAGTGCCAACGGTGAGTGGAGTGAATGTGCCCAGGCTGAGTGGAGTGGAGGTGCCCAGGCTGAGTGGAGTTGGGGTTCCCTGGCAGAGTGGGACTGGAAGTGCCAACGCTGAGTGGAGTGGAGGTGCCCAGGCTGAGTGGAGTGCTGGTTCCCAGGCAGAGTGGGATTGGAAGTGCCCAGGCTGAGTGGAGTAATGTACCCAGGCTGAGTGGAGTGCAGGTGCCCAGGCTGAGAGGAGTGCAGGTTCCCAGGCAGAGTGGGATTGGAAGTGCCCAGGCTGAGTGGAGTGAATGTGCCCAGGCTGAGTGGAGTGGAGGTGCCCAGGCCGAGTGGAGTGCAGGTTCCCAGGCAGAGTGGGACTGGAAGTGCCCAGGCGGAGTGGAGTGAATGTGCCCAGGCTGAATGGGAGTCAATGTGCCTAGACAGAGTGGAGTGAATTTGCCCGGCCGCCTGAGCCCGAAACGTGCGTTTCCCCATTGCCTTGAATGGGCGCGGAGAGAGGGGGGCGCTTTTTGGCCCGTGGCGCGGGCACCGTTGCGCCAAAGCGTCAAGTGTCACCCCTCCCCGTGCTCGGGGCGGCCCCTTGGAGCTAACTGGCTGGGTCTGGAGGGGCTGCGAGGCCGCCCAGGAGAACGGGTCCAAACCGCGTTCCGATCGGACGAGAATTGAGGGCGGGACACAGTTCCGCGGTTCACTTTCCGCCCGGGCAAAGTGCCTATAACTTGCGGCGGAAGGGCTTAAGAGTGGGCCCCCGCGAGTCGGGTGGAGAGCCGAGTGTGGAGAGGAGTTGCGGAGGTTCCCAGTCAGAGTGGGAGTGGAGGTTCCTGGGCAGAGTGGGACTGGAAGTGCCCAGGCTGAGTGGAGTGAATGTGCCCTGGCTGAGTGGAGTGAATGTGGCCAGGCTGAGTGGAGTGGAGGTGCCCAGGCTGAGTGGAGTGCAGGCACCCAGGCAGAGTGGGACTGGAAGTGCCCAGGCTGAGTGGAGTGAATGTGCCCAGGCTGAGTGGAGTGGAGGTGCCCAGGTTGAGTGGAGTTGGGGTTCCCTGGCAGAGTGGGACTGGAAGTGCCAAGGTTGAGTGGAGTGAATGTGCCCAGGCTGAGTGGAGTGGAGATGCCCAGGCCGAGTGGAGTGCAGGTTCCCAGGCAGAGTGTGACTGAAAGTGCCCAGGCTGAGTGGAGTGAATGTGCCCAGGCTGAATGGAGTGGAGGTGCCCAGGCTGAGTGGAGGTGCCCAGGCTGAGTGGAGTGCAGGTTCCCAGGCAGAGTGGGATTGGAAGTGCCCAGGCTGAGTGGAGTGAATGTGCCCAGGCTGAGTGGAGTGAATGTTCCCAGGCTGAATGGGAGTCAATGTGCCTAGACAGAGTGGAGTGAATGTGCCCAGGCTGAGTGGAGTGGAGGTGCCCAGGCTGAGTGGAGTTGGGGTTCCCAGGCAGAGAGGGACTGGAAGTGCCCTGGCTGAGTGGAGTGAATGTGCCCAGGCTGACTGGAGAGAATGTGCCCAGGCTGAGTGGATTGGAGGTGCCCAGGCTGAGTGGAGTGCAGGTTCCCAGGCAGAGTGGGACTGGAAGTGCCCAGGCTGAGTGGAGTGAATGTGCCCAGGCTGAGTGGAGTGAATGTTCCCAGGCTGAATGGGAGTCAATGTGCCTAGTCAGAGTGGAGTGAATGTGCCCAGGCTGAGTGGAGTGGAGGTGCCCAGGCTGAGTGGAGTTGGGGTTCCCAGGCAGAGAGGGACTGGAAGTGCCCTGGCTGAGTGGAGTGAATGTGCCCAGGCTGCATGGAGTGGAGGTTCCCAGGCTGAGTGGAGTGCAGGTTCCAGGCAGAGTGGGATTGGAAGTACCCAGGCTGAGTGGAGTGGAGGTGCCCAGGCTGAGTGGAGTGCAGGTTCCCCGGCAGAGTGGGATTGGAAGTGCCCAGGCTGAGTGGAGTGAATGTGCCCAGGCTGAGTGGAGTGGAGGTGCCCAGGCTGAGTGGAGTTGGGGTTCCCTGGCAGAGTGGGACTGGAAGTGCCAAGGCTGAGTGGAGTGAATGTACCCAGGCTGAGTGGAGTGGAGGTGCCCAGGCTGAGTGGAGTGCTGGTTCCCAGGGAGAGTGGGATTGGAAGTTCCCAGGCTGAGTGGAGTGAATGTCCCCAGGCTGAGTGGAGTGAATGTGCCCAGGCAGAGTGGAGTGAATGTGCCCAGGCTGAGTGGAGTGGAGGTGCCCAGGCTGAATGGAGTTGGGGTTCCCTGGCAGAGTGGAACTGGAAGTGCCAACGGTGAGTGGAGTGAATGTGCCCAGGCTGAGTGGAGTGGAGGTGCCCAGGCTGAGTGGAGTTGGGGTTCCCTGGCAGAGTGGGACTGGAAGTGCCAACGCTGAGTGGAGTGGAGGTGCCCAGGCTGAGTGGAGTGCTGGTTCCCAGGCAGAGTGGGATTGGAAGTGCCCAGGCTGAGTGGAGTAATGTACCCAGGCTGAGTGGAGTGCAGGTGCCCAGGCTGAGAGGAGTGCAGGTTCCCAGGCAGAGTGGGATTGGAAGTGCCCAGGCTGAGTGGAGTGAATGTGCCCAGGCTGAGTGGAGTGGAGGTGCCCAGGCCGAGTGGAGTGCAGGTTCCCAGGCAGAGTGGGACTGGAAGTGCCCAGGCGGAGTGGAGTGAATGTGCCCAGGCTGAATGGGAGTCAATGTGCCTAGACAGAGTGGAGTGAATTTGCCCGGCCGCCTGAGCCCGAAACGTGCGTTTCCCCATTGCCTTGAATGGGCGCGGAGAGAGGGGGGCGCTTTTTGGCCCGTGGCGCGGGCACCGTTGCGCCAAAGCGTCAAGTGTCACCCCTCCCCGTGCTCGGGGCGGCCCCTTGGAGCTAACTGGCTGGGTCTGGAGGGGCTGCGAGGCCGCCCAGGAGAACGGGTCCAAACCGCGTTCCGATCGGACGAGAATTGAGGGCGGGACACAGTTCCGCGGTTCACTTTCCGCCCGGGCAAAGTGCCTATAACTTGCGGCGGAAGGGCTTA
The DNA here is from genome assembly GCF_963514075.1 of Conger conger. Classification (NCBI taxonomy): domain Eukaryota; kingdom Metazoa; phylum Chordata; class Actinopteri; order Anguilliformes; family Congridae; genus Conger; species Conger conger. The sequence continues at coordinate 25,730 of NW_026890464.1, forward strand.
AGAGTGGGCCCCCGCGAGTCGGGTGGAGAGCCGAGTGTGGAGAGGAGTTGCGGAGGTTCCCAGTCAGAGTGGGAGTGGAGGTTCCTGGGCAGAGTGGGACTGGAAGTGCCCAGGCTGAGTGGAGTGAATGTGCCCTGGCTGAGTGGAGTGAATGTGGCCAGGCTGAGTGGAGTGGAGGTGCCCAGGCTGAGTGGAGTGCAGGCACCCAGGCAGAGTGGGACTGGAAGTGCCCAGGCTGAGTGGAGTGAATGTGCCCAGGCTGAGTGGAGTGGAGGTGCCCAGGTTGAGTGGAGTTGGGGTTCCCTGGCAGAGTGGGACTGGAAGTGCCAAGGTTGAGTGGAGTGAATGTGCCCAGGCTGAGTGGAGTGGAGATGCCCAGGCCGAGTGGAGTGCAGGTTCCCAGGCAGAGTGTGACTGAAAGTGCCCAGGCTGAGTGGAGTGAATGTGCCCAGGCTGAATGGAGTGGAGGTGCCCAGGCTGAGTGGAGGTGCCCAGGCTGAGTGGAGTGCAGGTTCCCAGGCAGAGTGGGATTGGAAGTGCCCAGGCTGAGTGGAGTGAATGTGCCCAGGCTGAGTGGAGTGAATGTTCCCAGGCTGAATGGGAGTCAATGTGCCTAGACAGAGTGGAGTGAATGTGCCCAGGCTGAGTGGAGTGGAGGTGCCCAGGCTGAGTGGAGTTGGGGTTCCCAGGCAGAGAGGGACTGGAAGTGCCCTGGCTGAGTGGAGTGAATGTGCCCAGGCTGACTGGAGAGAATGTGCCCAGGCTGAGTGGATTGGAGGTGCCCAGGCTGAGTGGAGTGCAGGTTCTCAGGCAGAGTGGGACTGGAAGTGCCCAGGCTGAGTGGAGTGAATGTGCCCAGGCTGAGTGGAGTGAATGTTCCCAGGCTGAATGGGAGTCAATGTGCCTAGTCAGAGTGGAGTGAATGTGCCCAGGCTGAGTGGAGTGGAGGTGCCCAGGCTGAGTGGAGTTGGGGTTCCCAGGCAGAGAGGGACTGGAAGTGCCCTGGCTGAGTGGAGTGAATGTGCCCAGGCTGCATGGAGTGGAGGTTCCCAGGCTGAGTGGAGTGCAGGTTCCAGGCAGAGTGGGATTGGAAGTACCCAGGCTGAGTGGAGTGGAGGTGCCCAGGCTGAGTGGAGTGCAGGTTCCCCGGCAGAGTGGGATTGGAAGTGCCCAGGCTGAGTGGAGTGAATGTGCCCAGGCTGAGTGGAGTGGAGGTGCCCAGGCTGAGTGGAGTTGGGGTTCCCTGGCAGAGTGGGACTGGAAGTGCCAAGGCTGAGTGGAGTGAATGTACCCAGGCTGAGTGGAGTGGAGGTGCCCAGGCTGAGTGGAGTGCTGGTTCCCAGGGAGAGTGGGATTGGAAGTTCCCAGGCTGAGTGGAGTGAATGTCCCCAGGCTGAGTGGAGTGAATGTGCCCAGGCAGAGTGGAGTGAATGTGCCCAGGCTGAGTGGAGTGGAGGTGCCAGGCTGAGTGGAGTTGGGGTACCCTGGCAGAGTGGGACTGGAAGTGCCAAGGCTGAGTGGAGTGAATGTACCCAGGCTGAGTGGAGTGGAGGTGCCCAGGCTGAGTGGAGTGCTGGTTCCCAGGCAGAGTGGGATTGGAAGTGCCCAGGCTGAGTGGAGTAATGTACCCAGGCTGAGTGGAGTGCAGGTGCCCACGCTGAGAGGAGTGCAGGTTCCCAGGCAGAGTGGGATTGGAAGTCCCCAGTCTGAGTGGAGTGAATGTGCCCAGGCTGAGTGGAGTGGAGGTGCCCAGGCCGAGTGGAGTGCAGGATCCCAGGCAGAGTGGGACTGGAAGTGCCCAGGCGGAGTGGAGTGAATGTGCACAGGCTGAATGGAGTGGAGGTGCCCAGGCTGAGTGGAGTGCTGGTTCCCAGGCAGAGTGGGATTGGAAGTGCCCAGGCTGAGTGGAGTGAATGTGCCAAGGCTGAGTGGAGTGGAGGTGCCCAGGCTGAGTGGAGTGAATGTGCCCAGGCTGACTGGAGAGAATGTGCCCAGGCTGAGTGGATTGGAGGTGCCCAGGCTGAGTGGAGTGCAGGTTCCCAGGCAGAGTGGGACTGGAAGTGCCCAGGCTGAGTGGAGTGAATGTGCCCAGGCTGAGTGGAGTGAATGTTCCCAGGCTGAATGGGAGTCAATGTGCCTAGTCAGAGTGGAGTGAATGTGCCCAGGCTGAGTGGAGTGGAGGTGCCCAGGCTGAGTGGAGTTGGGGTTCCCAGGCAGAGAGGGACTTGAAGTGCCCTGGCTGAGTGGAGTGAATATGCCCAGGCTGAGTGGAGTGGAGGTGCCCAGGCTGAGTGGAGTGCTGGTTCCCAGGCAGAGTGGGATTGGAAGTGCCCAGGCTGAGTGGAGTAATGTACCCAGGCTGAGTGGAGTGCAGGTGCCCAGGCTGAGAGGAGTGCAGGTTCCCAGGCAGAGTGGGATTGGAAGTGCCCAGGCTGAGTGGAGTAATGTACCCAGGCTGAGTGGAGTGCAGGTGCCCAGGCTGAGAGGAGTGCAGGTTCCCAGGCAGAGTGGGATTGGAAGTCCCCAGGCTGAGTGGAGTGAATGTGCCCAGGCTGAGTGGAGTGGAGGTGCCCAGGCCGAGTGGAGTGCAGGTTCCCAGGCAGAGTGGGACTGGAAGTGCCCAGGCGGAGTGGAGTGAATGTGCCCAGGCTGAATGGAGTGGAGGTGCCCAGGCTGAGTGGAGTGCAGGTTCCCAGGCAGAGTGGGATTGGAAGTGCCCAGGCTGAGTGGAGTGAATGTGCCAAGGCTGAGTGGAGTGGAGGTGCCCAGGCTGAGTGGAGTGAATGTGCCCAGGCTGACTGGAGAGAATGTGCCCAGGCTGAGTGGATTGGAGGTGCACAGGCTGAGTGGAGTGCAGGTTCCCAGGCAGAGTGGGACTGGAAGTGCCCAGGCTGAGTGGAGTGAATGTGCCCAGGCTGAGTGGAGTGAATGTTCCCAGGCTGAATGGGAGTCAATGTGCGTAGTCAGAGTGCAGTGAATGTGCCCAGGCTGAGTGGAGTGGAGGTGTCCAGGCTGAGTGGAGTTGGGGTTCCCAGGCAGAGAGGGACTGGAAGTGCCCTGGCTGAGTGGAGTGAATGTGCCCAGGCTGCGTGGAGTGGAGGTTCCCAGGCTGAGTGGAGTGCAGGTTCCAGGCAGAGTGGGATTGGAAGTACCCAGGCTGAGTGGAGTGGAGGTGCCCAGGCTGAGTGGAGTGCAGGTTCCCCGGCAGAGTGGGATTGGAAGTGCCCAGGCTGAGTGGAGTGAATGTGCCCAGGCTGAGTGGAGTGGAGGTGCCCAGGCTGAGTGGAGTTGGGGTTCCCTGGCAGAGTGGGACTGGAAGTGCCAAGGCTGAGTGGAGTGAATGTACCCAGGCTGAGTGGAGTGGAGGTGCCCAGGCTGAGTGGAGTGCTGGTTCCCAGGGAGAGTGTGATTGGAAGTTCCCAGGCTGAGTGGAGTGAATGTCCCCAGGCTGAGTGGAGTGAATGTGCCCAGGCAGAGTGGAGTGAATGTGCCGAGGCTGAGTGGAGTGGAGGTGCCCAGGCTGAGTGGAGTGCAGGTTCCCAGGCAGAGTGGGATTGGAAGTGCCCAGGCTGAGTGCAGTGAATGTGCCCAGGCTGAGTGGAGTGGAGGTGCCAGGCTGAGTGGAGTTGGGGTACCCTGGCAGAGTGGGACTGGAAGTGCCAAGGCTGAGTGGAGTGAATGTACCCAGGCTGAGTGGAGTGGAGGTGCCCAGGCTGAGTGGAGTGCAGGTTCCCATCAGAGTGGGACTGGAAGTGCCCAGGCGGAGTGGAGTGAATGTGCCCAGGCTGAATGGGAGTCAATGTGCCTAGACAGAGTGGAGTGAATGTGCCCGACCGCCGGAGCCCGAAACGTGCGTTTCCCCATTGCCTTGAATGGGCGCGGAGAGAGGGGGGCGCTTTTTGGCTCGTGGCGCGGGCACCGTTGCGCCAAAGCGTCAAGTGTCACACCTCCCCGTGCTCGGGGCGGCCCCTTGGAGCTAACTGGCTTGGTCTGGAGGGGCTGCGAGGCCGCCCAGGAGAACGGGTCCAAACCGCGTTCCGATCGGACGAGAATTGAGGGCGGGACACAGTTCCGCGGTTCACTTTCCGCCCAGGCAAAGGGCCTATAACTTGCGGCGGGAGGGCTTAAGAGTGGGCCCCCGCGAGTCGGGTGGAGAGCCGGGTGTGGAGAGGAGTAGCGGAGGTTCCCAGTCAGAGTGGGAGTGGAGGTTCCTGGGCAGAGTGGGAGTGAATGTGCCCTGGCTGAGTGGAGTGAATGTGCCCAGGCTGAGTGGAGTGGAGGTGCCCAGGCTGAGTAGAGTGCAGGCACCCAGGCAGAGTGGGACTGGAAGTGCCCAGGCTGAGTGGAGTGAATGTGCCCAGGCTGAGTGGAGTGGAGGTGCCCAGGCCGAGTGGAGTGCAGGTTCCCAGGCAGAGTGGGACTGGAAGTGCCAAGGCTGAGTGGAGTGAATGTGCCCAGGCTGAGTGGAGTGGAGGTGCCCAGGCTGAGTGGAGTTGGGGTTCCCTGGCAGAGTGGGACTGGAAGTGCCAAGGATGAGTGGAGTGAATGTGCCCAGGCTGAGTGGAGTGCAGGTTCCCAGGCAGAGTGGGACTGAAAGTGCCCAGGCTGAGTGGAGTGAATGTGCCCAGGCTGAGTGGAGTGAATGTGCCCAGGCTGAGTGGAGTGAATGTGCCCAGGCTGAGTGGAGAGAATGTGCCCAGGCTGAGTGGATTGGAGGTGCCCAGGCTGAGTGGAGTGCAGGTTCCCAGGCAGAGTGGGACTGGAAGTGCCCAGGCTGAGTGGAGTGAATGTGCCCAGGCTGAGTGGAGTGAATGTTCCCAGGCTGAATGGGAGTCAATGTGCCTAGACAGAGTGGAGTGAATGTGCCCAGGCTGAGTGGAGTGGAGGTGCCCAGGCTGAGTGGAGTTGGGGTTCCCAGGCAGAGAGGGACTGGAAGTGCCCTGGCTGAGTGGAGTGAATGTGCCCAGGCTGAGTGGAGTGAATGTGCCCAGGCAGAGTGGAGTGAATGTGCCCAGGAAGAGTGGAGTGGAGGTGCCCAGGCTGAGTGGAGTGCAGGTTCCCAGGCAGAGTGGGACTGGAAGTGCCCAGGCTGAGTGGAGTGAATGTGCCCAGGCTGAATGGAGTGGAGGTGCCCAGGCTGAGTGGAGTGCAGGTTCCCAGGCAGAGTGGGATTGGAAGTTCCCAGGCTGAGTGGAGTGAATGTACCCAGGCTGAGTGGAGTGAATGTGCCCAGGCTGAGTGGAGTGAATGTGCCCAGGCTGAGTGGAGAGAATGTGCCCAGGCTGAGTGGAGTGAATGTGCTCAGGCAGAGTGGAGTGAATGTGCCGAGGCTGAGTGGAGTGGAGGTGCCCAGGCAGAGTGGGATTGGAAGTGCCCAGGCTGAGTGCAGTGAATGTGCCCAGGCTGAGTGGAGTGGAGGTGCCAGGCTGAGTGGAGTTGGGGTACCCTGGCAGAGTGGGACTGGAAGTGCCAAGGCTGAGTGGAGTTGGGGTACCCTGGCAGAGTGGGACTGGAAGGTCCAAGGCTGAGTGGAGTGAATGTACCCAGGCTGAGTGGAGTGGAGGTGCCCAGGCTGAGTGGAGTGCAGGTTCCCATCAGAGTGGGACTGGAAGTGCCCAGGCTGAGTGGGAGTCAATGTGCCTAGACAGAGTGGAGTGAATGTGCCCGACCGCCGGAGCCCGAAACGTGCGTTTCCCCATTGCCTTGAATGGGCGCGGAGAGTGGGGGGCGCTTTTTGGCTCGTGGCGCGGGCCACCGTTGCGCCAAAGCGTCAAGTGTCACACCTCCCCGTGCTCGGGGCGGCCCCTTGGAGCTAACTGGCTGGGTCTGGAGGGGCTGCGAGGCCGCCCAGGAGAACGGGTCCAAACCGCGTTCCGATCGGACGAGAATTGAGGGCGGGACACAGTTCCGCGGTTCACTTTCCGCCCGGGCAAAGGGCCTATAACTTGCGGCGGGAGGGCTGAAGAGTGGGCCCCCGCGAGTCGGGTGGAGAGCCGGGTGTGGAGAGGAGTAGCGGAGGTTCCCAGTCAGAGTGGGAGTGGAGGTTCCTGGGAAGAGTGGGAGTGAATGTGCCCTGGCTGAGTGGAGTGGAGGTGCCCCGGCTGAGTAGAGTGCAGGCACCCAGGCAGAGTGGGATTGGAAGTGCCCAGGCTGAGTGGAGTGAATGTGCCCAGGCTGAGTGGAGTGGAGGTGCCCAGGCCGAGTGGAGTGCAGGTTCCCAGGCAGAGTGGGACTGGAAGTGCCCAGGCTGAGTGGAGTGAATGTGCCCAGGCTGAGTGGAGTGGAGGTGCCCAGGCTGAGTGGAGTTGGGGTTCCCTGGCAGAGTGGGACTGGAAGTGCCAAGGCTGAGTGGAGTGAATTTGCCCAGGCTGAGTGGAGTGCAGGTTCCCAGGCAGAGTGGGACTGAAAGTGCCCAGGCTGAGTGGAGTGAATGTGCCCAGGCTGAGTGGAGTGAATGTGCCCAGGCTGAGTGGAGTGAATGTGCCCAGGCTGAGTGGAGAGAATGTGCCCAGGCTGAGTGGATTGGAGGTGCCCAGGCTGAGTGGAGTGCAGGTTCCCAGGCAGAGTGGGACTGGAAGTGCCCAGGCTGAGTGGAGTGAATGTGCCCAGGCTGAGTGGAGTGAATGTTCCCAGGCTGAATGGGAGTCAATGTGCCTAGACAGAGTGGAGTGAATGTGCCCAGGCTGAGTGGAGTGGAGGTGCCCAGGCTGAGTGGAGTTGGGGTTCCCAGGCAGAGAGGGACTGGAAGTGCCCTGGCTGAGTGGAGTGAATGTGCCCAGGCTGAGTGGAGTGAATGTGCCCAGGCAGAGTGGAGTGAATGTGCCCAGGCTGAGTGGAGTGGAGGTGCCCAGGCTGAGTGGAGTGCAGGTTCCCAGGCAGAGTGGGACTGGAAGTGCCCAGGCTGAGTGGAGTGAATGTGCCCAGGCTGAATGGAGTGGAGGTGCCCAGGCTGAGTGGAGTGCAGGTTCCCAGGCAGAGTGGGATTGGAAGTGCCCAGGCTGAGTGGAGTGAATGTACCCAGGCTGAGTGGAGTGGAGGTGCCTAGGCTGAGTGGAGTGCAGGTTCCCAGGCAGAGTGGGATTGGAAGTGCCCAGGCCGAGTGGAGTGAATGTGCCCAGGCTGAGTGGAGTGGAGGTGCCCAGGCTGAGTGGAGTTGGGGTTCCCTGGCAGAGTGGGACTGGAAGTGCCAAGGCTGAGTGGAGTGAATGTGCCCAGGCTGAGTGGAGTGCAGGTTCCCAGGCAGAGTGGGACTGAAAGTGCCCAGGCTGAGTGGAGTGAATGTGCCCAGGCTGAGTGGAGTGAATGTGCCCAGGCTGAGTGGAGTGAATGTGCCCAGGCTGAGTGGAGAGAATGTGCCCAGGCTGAGTGGATTGGAGGTGCCCAGGCTGAGTGGAGTGCAGGTTCCCAGGCAGAGTGGGACTGGAAGTGCCCAGGCTGAGTGGAGTGAATGTGCCCAGGCTGAGTGGAGTGAATGTTCCCAGGCTGAATGGGAGTCAATGTGCCTAGACAGAGTGGAGTGAATGTGCCCAGGCTGAGTGGAGTGGAGGTGCCCAGGCTGAGTGGAGTTGGGGTTCCCAGGCAGAGAGGGACTGGAAGTGCCCTGGCTGAGTGGAGTGAATGTGCCCAGGCTGAGTGGAGTGAATGTCCCCAGGCAGAGTGGAGTGAATGTGCCCAGGCTGAGTGGAGTGGAGGTGCCCAGGCTGAGTGGAGTGCAGGTTCCCAGGCAGAGTGGGACTGGAAGTGCCCAGGCTGAGTGGAGTGAATGTGCCCAGGCTGAATGGAGTGGAGGTGCCCAGGCTGAGTGGAGTGCAGGTTCCCAGGCAGAGTGGGATTGGAAGTGCCCAGGCTGAGTGGAGTGAATGTACCCAGGCTGAGTGGAGTGGAGGTGCCCAGGCTGAGTGGAGTGCAGGTTCCCAGGCAGAGTGGGATTGGAAGTGCCCAGGCTGAGTGGAGTGAATGTGCCCAGGCTGAGTGGAGTGGAGGTGCCCAGGCTGAGTGGAGTTGGGGTTCCCAGGCAGAGAGGGAATGGAAGTGCCCTGGCTGAGTGGAGTGAATGTGCCCAGGCTGCGTGGAGTGGAGGTTCCCAGGCTGAGTGGAGTGCAGGTTCCCAGCAGAGTGGGATTGGAAGTACCCAGGCTGAGTGGAGTGGAGGTGCCCAGGCTGAGTGGAGTGCAGGTTCCCAGGCAGAGTGGGATTGGAAGTGCCCAGGCTGAGTGGAGTGAATGTGCCCAGGCTGAGTGGAGTGGAGGTGCCCAGGCTGAGTGGAGTGCAGGTTCCCTGGCAGAGTGGGACTGGAAGTGCCAAGGCTGAGTGGAGTGAATGTACCCAGGCTGAGTGGAGTGGAGGTGCCCAGGCTGAGTGGAGTGCTGGTTCCCAGGCAGAGTGGGATTGGAAGTTCCCAGGCTGAGTGGAGTGAATGTCCCCAGGCTGAGTGGATTGCATGTGCCCAGGCTGAGTGGAGTGCAGGTTCCCTGGCAGAGTGGGATTGGAAGTGCCCAGGCTGAGTGGAGTGAATGTGCCCAGGCTGACTGGAGTGGAGGTGCCCAGGCCGAGTGGAGTGCAGGTTCCCAGGCAGAGTGGGACTGGAAGTGCCCAGGCGGAGTGGAGTGAATGTGCCCAGGCTGAATGGGAGTCAATGTGCCTAGACAGAGTGGAGTGAATGTGCCCGGCCGCCGGAGCCCGAAACGTGCGTTTCCCCATTGCCTTGAATGGGCGCGGAGAGAGGGGGGCGCTTTTTGGCTCGTGGCGCGGGCACCGTTGCGCCAAAGCGTCAAGTGTCACACCTCCCCGTGCTCGGGGCGGCCCCTTGGAGCTAACTGGCTGGGTCTGGAGGGGCTGCGAGGCCGCCCAGGAGAACGGGTCCAAACCGCGTTCCGATCGGACGAGAATTGAGGGCGGGACACAGTTCCGCGGTTCACTTTCCGCCCGGGCAAAGGGCCTATAACTTGCGGCGGGAGGGCTTAAGAGTGGGCCCCCGCGAGTCGGGTGGAGAGCCGGGTGTGGAGAGGAGTAGCGGAGGTTCCCAGTCAGAGTGGGAGTGGAGGTTCCTGGGCAGAGTGGGACTGGAAGTGCCCAGGCTGAGTGGAGTGAATGTGCCCTGGCTGAGTGGAGTGAATGTGCCCAGGCTGAGTGGAGTGAATGTGCCCAGGCTGAGTAGAGTGCAGGCACCCAGGCAGAGTGGGATTGGAAGTGCCCAGGCTGAGTGGAGTGAATGTGCCCAGGCTGAGTGGAGTGGAGGTGCCCAGGCCGAGTGGAGTGCAGGTTCCCAGGCAGAGTGGGACTGGAAGTGCCCAGGCTGAGTGGAGTGAATGTGCCCAGGCAGAGTGGAGTGGAGGTGCCCAGGCTGAGTGGAGTTGGGGTTCCCAGGCAGAGTGGGACTGGAAGTGCCAAGGCTGAGTGGAGTGAATGTGCCCAGGCTGAGTGGAGTGGAGGTGCCCAGGCCGAGTGGAGAGCAGGTTCCCAGGCAGAGTGGGACTGAATGTGCCCAGGCTGAGTGGAGTGAATGTGCCCCAGGCTGAATGGAGTGGAGGTGCCCAGGCTCAGTGGAGTGCAGGTTCCCTGGCAGAGTGGGATTGGAAGTGCCCAGGCTGAGTGGAGTGAATGTGCCCAGGCTGAGTGGAGTGGAGGTGCCCAGGCTGAGTGGAGTGCAGGTTCCCAGCAGAGTGGGACTGGAAGAGCCCAGGCTGAGTGGAGTGAATGTGCCCAGGCTGAGTGGAGTGAATGTGCCCAGGCAGAGTGGAGTGAATGTGCCGAGGCTGAGTGGAGTGGAGGTGCCCAGGCTGAGTGGAGTGCAGGTTCCCAGGCAGAGTGGGATTGGAAGTGCCCAGGCTGAGTGGAGTGAATGTGCCCAGGCTGAGTGGAGTGAATGTGCCCAGGCTGAGTGGAGTGAATGTGCCCAGGCTGACTGGAGAGAATGTGCCCAGGCTGAGTGGATTGGAGGTGCCCAGGCTGAGTGGAGTGCAGGTTCCCAGGCAGAGTGGGACTGGAAGTGCCCAGGCTGAGTGGAGTGAATGTGCCCAGGCTGAGTGGAGTGAATGTTCCCAGGCTGAATGGGAGTCAATGTGCCTAGACAGAGTGGAGTGAATGTGCCCAGGCTGAGTGGAGTGGAGGTGCCCAGGCTGAGTGGAGTTGGGGTTCCCAGGCAGAGAGGGACTGGAAGTGCCCTGGCTGAGTGGAGTGAATGTGCCCAGGCTGCGTGGAGTGGAGGTTCCCAGGCTGAGTGGAGTGCAGGTTCCCAGCAGAGTGGGATTGGAAGTACCCAGGCTGAGTGGAGTGGAGGTGCCCAGGCTGAGTGGAGTGCAGGTTCCCAGGCAGAGTGGGATTGGAAGTGCCCAGGCTGAGTGGAGTGAATGTGCCCAGGCTGAGTGGAGTGGAGGTGCCCAGGCTGAGTGGAGTGAATGTGCCCAGGCTGAGTGGAGTGAATGTGCCCAGGCAGAGTGGAGTGAATGTGCCCAGGCTGAGTGGAGTGGAGGTGCCCAGGCTGAGTGGAGTGCAGGTTCCCAGGCAGAGTGGGACTGGAAGTGCCCAGGCTGAGTGGAGTGAATGTGCCCAGGCTGAATGGAGTGGAGGTGCCCAGGCTGAGTGGAGTGCAGGTTCCCAGGCAGAGTGGGATTGGTAGTGCCCAGGCTGAGTGGAGTGAATGTACCCAGGCTGAGTGGAGTGGAGGTGCCCAGGCTGAGTGGAGTGCTGGTTCCCAGGCAGAGTGGGATTGGAAGTGCCCAGGCTGAGTGGAGTGAATGTGCCCAGGCTGAGTGGAGTGAATGTGCCCAGGCTGAGTGGAGTGGAGGTGCCCAGGCTGAGTAGAGTGCAGGCACCCAGGCAGAGTGGGATTGGAAGTGCCCAGGCTGAGTGGAGTGAATGTGCCCAGGCTGAGTGGAGTGGAGGTGCCCAGGCCGAGTGGAGTGCAGGTTCCCAGGCAGAGTGGGACTGGAAGTGCCCAGGCCGAGTGGAGTGAATGTGCCCAGGCTGAGTGGAGTGGAGGTGCCCAGGCTGAGTGGAGTTGGGGTTCCCTGGCAGAGTGGGACTGGAAGTGCCAAGGCTGAGTGGAGTGAATGTGCCCAGGCTGAGTGGAGTGGAGGTGCCCAGGCCGAGTGGAGTGCAGGTTCCCAGGCAGAGTGGGACTGAAAGTGCCCAGGCTGAGTGGAGTGAATGTGCCCAGGCTGAGTGCAGTGAATGTGCCCAGGCTGAGTGGAGTGAATGTGCACAGGCTGAGTGGAGAGAATGTGCCCAGGCTGAGTGGATTGGAGGTGCCCAGGCTGAGTGGAGTGCAGGTTCCAGGGCAGAGTGGGACTGGAAGTGCCCAGGCTGAGTGGAGTGAATGTGCCCAGGCTGAGTGGAGTGAATGTTCCCAGGCTGAATGGGAGTCAATGTGCCTAGACAGAGTGGAGTGAATGTGCCCAGGCTGAGTGGAGTGGAGGTGCCCAGGCTGAGTGGAGTTGGGGTACCCAGGCAGAGAGGGACTGGAAGTGCCCTGGCTGAGTGGAGTGAATGTGCCCAGGCTGCGTGGAGTGGAGGTTCCCAGGCTGAGTGGAGTGCAGGTTCCCAGCAGAGTGGGACTGGAAGTGCCCAGGCTGAGTAGAGTGAATGTGCCCAGGCTGAGTGGAGTGAATGTGCCCAGGCAGAGTGGAGTGAATGTGCCCAGGCTGAGTGGAGTGGAGGTGCCCAGGCTGAGTGGAGTGGAGGTGCCCAGGCTGAGTGGAGTGCAGGTTCCCTGGCAGAGTGGGATTAGAAGTGCCCAGGCTGAGTGGAGTGAATGTGCCCAGGCTGACTGGAGTGGAGGTGCCCAGGCCGAGTGGAGTGCAGGTTCCCAGGCAGAGTGGGACTGGAAGTGCCAAGGCGGAGTGGAGTGAATGTGCCCAGGCTGAATGGAGTGGAGGTGCCCAGGCTGAGTGGAGTGCAGGTTCCCTGGCAGAGTGGGATTGGAAGTGCCCAGGCTGAGTGCAGTGAATGTGCCCAGGCTGAGTGGAGTGGAGGTGCCAGGCTGAGTGGAGTTGGGGTACCCTGGCAGAGTGGGACTGGAAGTGCCAAGGCTGAGTGGAGTGAATGTACCCAGGCTGAGTGGAGTGGAGGTGCCCAGGCTGAGTGGAGTGCAGGTTCCCAGCAGAGTGGGACTGGAAGTGCCCAGGCTGAGTGGAGTGAATGTGCCCAAGCTGAGTGGAGTGAATGTGCCCAGGCAGAGTGGAGTGACTGTGCTGAGGCTGAGTGGAGTGGAGGTGCCCAGGCTGAGTGGAGTGCAGGTTCCCAGGCAGAGTGGGATTGGAAGTGCCCAGGCTGAGTGGAGTGAATGTGCCCTGGCTGAGTGGAGTGAATGTGCCCAGGCTGAGTGGAGTGAATGTGCCCAGGCTGAGTGGAGTGAATGTGCCCAGGCAGAGTGGGATTGGAAGTGCCCAGGCTGAGTGGAGTGAATGTGCCCAGGCTGAGTGGAGTGGAGGTGCCCAGGCTGAGTAGAGTTGGGGTTCCCTGGCAGAGTGGGACTGGAAGTGCCAACGGTGAGTGGAGTGAATGTGCCCTGGCTGAGTGGAGTGAATGTGGCCAGGCTGAGTGGAGTGGAGGTGCCCAGGCCGAGTGGAGTGCAGGTTCCCAGGCAGAGTGGGACTGGAAGTGCCCAGGCTGAGTGGAGTGAATGTGCCCAGGCTGAGTGGAGTGGAGGTGCCCAGGCTAAGTGGAGTTGGGGGTCCCTGGCAGAGTGGGACTGTAAGTGTCAAGGCTGAGTGGAGTGAATGTGCCCAGGCTGAGTGGAGTGGAGGTGCCCAGGCTGAGTGGAGTGCAGGTTCCCAGGCAGAGTGGGATTGGAAGTGCCCAGGCTGAGTGGAGTGAATGTGCCCAGGCTGAGTGGAGTTGGGGTTCCCTGGCAGAGTGGGACTGGAAGTGCCAAGGCTGAGTGGAGTGAATGTGCCCAGGCTGAGTGGAGTGGAGGTGCCCAGGCCGAGTGGAGTGCAGGTTCCCAGGCAGAGTGGGACTGGAAGTGCCCAGGCGGAGTGGAGTGAATGTGCCCAGGCTGAATGGGAGTCAATGTGCCTAGACAGAGTGGAGTGAATGTGCCCAGCCGCCGGAGCCCGAAACGTGCGTTTCCCCATTGCCTTGAATGGGCGCGGAGAGAGGGGGGGCTTTTTGGCTCGTGGCGCGGGCACCGTTTCACCAAAGCGTCAAGTGTCACCCCTCCCCGTGCTCGGGGCGGCCCCTTGGAGCTAACTGGCTGGGTCTGGAGGGGCTGCGAGGCCGCCCAGGAGAACGGGTCCAAACCGCGTTCCGATCGGACGAGAATTGAGGGCAGGACACAGTTCCGCGGTTCACTTTCCGCCCGGGCAAAGGGCCTATTACTTGCGGCGGGAGGGCTTAAGAGTGGGCCCCCGTGAGTCGGGTGGAGAGCCGGGTGTGGAGAGGAGTAGCGGAGGTTCCCAGTCAGAGTGGGAGTGGAGGTTCCTGGGCAGAGTGGGACTGGAAGTGCCCAGGCTGAGTGGAGTGAATGTGCCCTGGCTGAGTGGAGTGAATGTGGCCAGGCTGAGTGGAGTGGAGGTGCCCAGGCTGAGTGGAGTGAAGGCACCCAGGCAGAGTGGGATTGGAAGTGCCCAGGCTGAGTGGAGTGAATGTGCCCAGGCTGAGTGGAGTGGAGGTGCCCAGGCCGAGTGGAGTGCAGGTTCCCAGGCAGAGTGGGACTGGAAGTGCCCAGGCAGAGTGGAGTGAATGTGCCCAGGCTGATTGGAGTGGAGGTGCCCAGGCTGAATAAAGTTGGGGTTCCCTGGCAGAGTGGGACTGGAAGTGCCAACGGTGAGTGGAGTGAATGTGCCCAGGCTGAGTGGAGTGGAGGTGCCCAGGCTGAGTGGAGTTGGGGTTCCCTGGCAGAGTGGGACTGGAAGTGCCCTGGCTGAGTGGAGTGAATGTGCCCAGGCTGCGTGGAGTGGAGGTTCCCAGGCTGAGTGGAGTGCAGGCTCCCAGCAGAGTGGGACTGGATGTGCCCAGGCTGAGTGGAGTGAATGTGCCCAGGCAGAGTGGAGTGAATGTGCCCAGGCTGAGTGGAGTGGAGGTGCCCAGGCTGAGTGGAGTGCAGGTTCCCAGGCAGAGTGGGACTGGAAGTGCCCAGGCTGAGTGGAGTGAATGTGCCCAGGCTGAATGGAGTGGAGGTGCCCAGGCTGAGTGGAGTGCAGGTTCCCAGGCAGAGTGGGATTGGAAGTGCCCAGGCTGAGTGGAGTGAATGTGCCCAGGCTGAGTGGAGTGGAGGTGCCCAGGCTGAATGGAGTTGAGGTTCCCTGGCAGAGTGGAACTGGAAGTTCCAACTGTGAGTGGAGTGAATGTGCCCAGGCTGAGTGGAGTGGAGGTGCCCAGGCTGAGTGGAGTTGGGGTTCCCTGGCAGAGTGGGACTAGAAGTGCCAACGCTGAGTGGAGTGAATGTGCCCAGGCTGAGTGGAGTGGAGGTGCCCAGGCTGAGTGGAGTGCTGGTTCCCAGGCAGAGTGGGATTGGAAGTGCCCAGGCTGAGTGGAGTAATGTACCCAGGCTGAGTGGAGTGCAGGTGCCCAGGCTGAGAGGAGTGCAGGTTCCCAGGCAGAGTGGGATTGGAAGTGCCCAGGCTGAGTGGAGTGAATGTGCCCAGGCTGAGTGGAGTGGAGGTGCCCAGGCCGAGTGGAGTGCAGGTTCCCAGGCAGAGTGGGACTGGAAGTGCCCAGGCGGAGTGGAGTGAATGTGCCCAGGCTGAATGGGAGTCAATGTGCCTAGACAGAGTGGAGTGAATGTGCCCGGCCGCGGGAGCCCGAAACGTGCGTTTCCCCATTGCCTTGAATGGGCGCGGAGAGAGGGGGGCGCTTTTTGGCTCGTGGCGCGGGCACCGTTGCGCCAAAGCGTCAAGTGTCACCCCTCCCCGTGCTCGGGGCGGCCCCTTGGAGCTAACTGGCTGGGTCTGGAGGGGCTGCGAGGCCGCCCAGGAGAACGGGTCCAAACCACGTTCCGATCGGACGAGAATTGAGGGCGGGACACAGTTCCGCGGTTCACTTTCCGCCCGGGCAAAGGGCCTATAACGTGCGGCGGGAGGGCTTAAGAGTGGGCCCCCGCGAGTCGGGTGGAGAGCCGGGTGTGGAGAGGAGTAGCGGAGGTTCCCAGTCAGAGTGGGAGTGGAGGTTCCTGGGCAGAGTGGGACTGGAAGTGCCCAGGCTGAGTGGAGTGAATGTGCCCTGGCTGAGTGGAGTGAATGTGGCCAGGCTGAGTGGAGTGAATGTGCCCTGGCTGAGTGGAGTGAATGTGGCCAGGCTGAGTGGAGTGAATGTGCCCAGGCTGAGTGGAGTGGAGGTGCCCAGGCAGAGTGGGACTGGAAGTGCCCAGGCTGAGTGGAGTGAATGTGCCAAGGCTGACTGGAGTGGAGGTGCCCAGGCCGAGTGGAGTGCAGGTTCCCAGGCAGAGTGGGACTGGAAGTGCCCAGGCGGAGTGGAGTGAATGTGCCCAGGCTGAATGGGAGTCAATGTGCCTAGACAGAGTGGAGTGAATGTGCCCGGCCGCCGGAGCCCGAAACGTGCGTTTCCCCATTGCCTTGAATGGGCGCGGAGAGAGGGGGGCTCTTTTTGGCTCGTGGCGCGGGCACCGTTGCGCCAAAGCGTCAAGTGTCACACCTCCCCGTGCTCGGGGCGGCCCCTTGGAGCTAACTGGCTGGGTCTGGAGGGGCTGCGAGGCCGCCCAGGAGAACGGGTCCAAACCGCGTTCCGATCGGACGAGAATTGAGGGCGGGACACAGTTCCGCGGTTGACTTTCCGCCCGGGCAAAGGGCCTATAACTTGCGGCGAGAGGGCTTAAGAGTGGGCCCCCGCGAGTCGGGTGGAGAGCCGGGTGTGAAGAGGAGTAGCGGAGGTTCCCAGTCAGAGTGGGAGTGGAGGTTCCTGGGCAGAGTGGGACTGGAAGTGCCCAGGCTGAGTGGAGTGAATGTGCCCTGGCTGAGTGGAGTGAATGTGCCCAGGCTGAGTGGAGTGGAGGTGCCCAGGCTGAGTAGAGTGCAGGCACCCAGGCAGAGTGGGATTGGAAGTGCCCAGGCTGAGTGGAGTGAATGTGCCCAGGCTGAGTGGAGTGGAGGTGCCCAGGCCGAGTGGAGTGCAGGTTCCCAGGCAGAGTGGGACTGGAAGTGCCCAGGCTGAGTGGAGTGAATGTGCCCAGGCTGAGTGGAGTGAAGGTGCCCAGGCTGAGTGGAGTTGGGGTTCCCTGGCAGAGTGGGACTGGAAGTGCCAAGGCTGAGTGGAGTGAATGTGCCCAGGCTGAGTGGAGTGGAGGTGCCCAGGCCGAGTGGAGTGCAGGTTCCCAGGCAGAGTGGGACTGAAAGTGCCCAGGCTGAGTGGAGTGAATGTGCCCCAGGCTGAATGGAGTGGAGGTGCCCAGGCAGAGTAGGACTGAAAGTGCCCAGGCTGAGTGGAGTGAATGTGCCCCAGGCTGAATGGAGTGGAGGTGCCCAGGCTGAGTGGAGTGCAGGTTCTCTGGCAGAGTGGGATTGGAAGTGCCCAGGCTGAGTGGAGTGAATGTGCCCAGGCTGAGTGGAGTGGAGGTGCCCAGGCTGAGTGGAGTTGGGGTTCCCTGGCAGAGTGGGACTGGAAGTGCCAAGGCTGAGTGGAGTGAAGGTACCCAGGCTGAGTGGAGTGGAGGTGCCCAGGCTGAGTGGAGTGCAGGTTCCCAGCAGAGTGGGACTGGAAGTGCCCAGGCTGAGTGGAGTGAATGTGCCCAGGCTGAATGGAGTGGAGGTGCCCAGGCTGAGTGGAGTGCAGGTTCCCAGGCAGAGTGGGATTGGAAGTGCCCAGGCTGAGTGGAGTGAATGTACCCAGGCTGAGTGGAGTGGAGGGGCCCAGGCTGAGTGGAGTGCAGGTTCCCAGGCAGAGTGGGATTGGAAGTGCCCAGGCTGAGTGGAGTGAATGTGCCCAGGCTGAGTGGAGTGGAGGTGCCCAGGCTGAGTAGAGTTGGGGTTCCCTGGCAGAGTGGGACTGGAAGTGCCAACGGTGAGTGGAGTGAATGTGCCCAGGCTGAGTGGAGTGGAGGTGCCCAGGCTGAGTGGAGTTGGGGTTCCCTGGCAGAGTGGGACTGGAAGTGCCCAGGCTGAGTGGAGTGAATGTGCCCAGGCTGCGTGGAGTGGAGGTTCCCAGGCTGAGTGGAGTGCAGGCTCCCAGCAGAGTGGGACTGGAAGTGCCCAGGCTGAGTAGAGTGAATGTGCCCAGGCTGAGTGGAGTGAATGTGCCCAGGCTGAGTGGAGTGAATGTGCCCAGGCAGAGTGGAGTGAATGTGCCCAGGCTGAGTGGAGTGGAGGTGCCCAGGCTGATTGGAGTGCAGGTTCCCAGGCAGAGTGGGACTGGAAGTGCCCAGGCTGAGTGGAGTGAATGTGCCCAGGCTGAGTGGAGTGAATGATCCCAGGCTGAATGGGAGTCAATGTGCCTAGACAGAGTGGAGTGAATGTGCCCAGGCTGAGTGGAGTGGAGGTGCCCAGGCTGAGTGGAGTTGGGGTTCCCAGGCAGAGAGGGACTGGAAGTCCCCTGGCTGAGTGGAGTGAATGTGCCCAGGCTGCGTGGAGTGGAGGTTCCCAGGCTGAGTGGAGTGCAGGCTCCCAGCAGAGTGGGACTGGAAGTGCCCAGGCTGAGTGGAGTGAATGTGCCCAGGCTGAGTGGAGTGAATGTGCCCAGGCAGAGTGGAGTGAATGTGCCCAGGCTGAGTGGAGTGGAGGTGCCCAGGCTGAGTGGAGTGGAGGTGCCCAGGCTGAGTGGAGTGCAGGTTCCCAGGCAGAGTGGGATTGGAAGTGCCCAGGCTGAGTGGAGTGAATGTGCCCAGGCTGAGTGGAGTGGAGGTGCCCAGGCCGAGTGGAGTGCAGGTTCCCAGGCAGAGTGGGACTGGAAGTGCCCAGGCGGAGTGGAGTGAATGTGCCCAGGCTGAATGGGAGTCAATGTGCCTAGACAGAGTGGAGTGAATGTGCCCAGGTTGAGTGGAGTGGAGGTGCCCAGGCTGAGTGGAGTTGGGGTTCCCAGGCAGAGAGGGACTGGAAGTGCCCAGGCTGAGTGGAGTGAATGTGCCCAGGCTGCGTGGAGTGGAGGTTCCCAGGCTGAGTGGAGTGCAGGTTCCCAGCAGAGTGGGACTGGAAGTGCCCAGGCTGAGTGGAGTGAATGTGCCCAGGCTGAGTGGAGTGAATGTGCCCAGGCTGAGTGGAGTGAATGTGCCCAGGCTGAGTGGAGTGGAGGTGCCCAGGCTGAGTGGAGTGCAGGTTCCCAGGCAGAGTGGGACTGGAAGTGCCCAGGCTGAGTGGAGTGAATGTGCCCAGGCTGAATGGAGTGGAGGTGCCCAGGCTGAGTGGAGTGCAGGTTCCCAGGCAGAGTGGGATTGGAAGTGCCCAGGCTGAGTGGAGTGAATGTACCCAGGCTGAGTGGAGTGGAGGTGCCCAGGCTGAGTGGAGTGCAGGTTCCCAGGCAGAGTGGGATTGGAAGTGCCCAGGCTGAGTGGAGTGAATGTGCCCAGGCTGAGTGGAGTGGAGGTGCCCAGGCTGAGTGGAGTTGGGGTTCCCTGGCAGAGTGGGACTGGAAGTGCCCAGGCAGAGTGGAGTGAATGTGCCCAGGCTGATTGGAGTGGAGTTGCCCAGGCTGAATAAAGTTGGGGTTCCCTGGCAGAGTGGGACTGGAAGTGCCAACGGTGAGTGGAGTGAATGTGCCCAGGCTGAGTGGAGTGGAGGTGCCCAGGCTGAGTGGAGTTGGGGTTCCCTGGCAGAGTGGGACTGGAAGTGCCAACGCTGAGTGGAGTGAATGTGCCCAGGCTGCGTGGAGTGGAGGTTCCCAGGCTGAGTGGAGTGCAGGTTCCCAGCAGAGTGGGACTGGAAGTGCCAACGCTGAGTGGAGTGAATGTGCCCAGGCTGCGTGGAGTGGAGGTTCCCAGGCTGAGTGGAGTGCAGGTTCCCAGCAGAGTGGGACTGGAAGTGCCCAGGCTGAGTGGAGTGAATGTGCCCAGGCTGAGTGGAGTGAATGTGCCCAGGCTGAGTGGAGTGAATGTGCCCAGGCTGAGTGGAGTGGAGGTGCCCAGGCTGAGTGGAGTGCAGGTTCCCAGGCAGAGTGGGACTGGAAGTGCCCAGGCTGAGTGGAGTGAATGTGCCCAGGCTGAATGGAGTGGAGGTGCCCAGGCTGAGTGGAGTGCAGGTTCCCAGGCAGAGTGGGATTGGAAGTGCCCAGGCTGAGTGGAGTGAATGTACCCAGGCTGAGTGGAGTGGAGGTGCCCAGGCTGAGTGGAGTGCAGGTTCCCAGGCAGAGTGGGATTGGAAGTGCCCAGGCTGAGTGGAGTGAATGTGCCCAGGCTGAGTGGAGTGGAGGTGCCCAGGCTGAGTGGAGTTGGGGTTCCCTGGCAGAGTGGGACTGGAAGTGCCCAGGCAGAGTGGAGTGAATGTGCCCAGGCTGATTGGAGTGGAGGTGCCCAGGCTGAATAAAGTTGGGGTTCCCTGGCAGAGTGGGACTGGAAGTGCCAACGGTGAGTGGAGTGAATGTGCCCAGGCTGAGTGGAGTGGAGGTGCCCAGGCTGAGTGGAGTTGGGGTTCCCTGGCAGAGTGGGACTGGAAGTGCCAACGCTGAGTGGAGTGAATGTGCCCAGGCTGAGTGGAGTGGAGGTGCCCAGGCTGAGTGGAATGCTGGTTCCCAGGCAGAGTGGGATTGGAAGTGCCCAGGCTGAGTGGAGTAATGTACCCAGGCTGAGTGGAGTGCAGGTGCCCAGGCTGAGAGGAGTGCAGGTTCCCAGGCAGAGTGGGATTGGAAGTGCACATGCTGAGTGGAGTGAATGTGCCCAGGCTGAGTG
This sequence comes from Conger conger, assembly GCF_963514075.1. Lineage (NCBI taxonomy): Eukaryota > Metazoa > Chordata > Actinopteri > Anguilliformes > Congridae > Conger > Conger conger. The sequence continues at coordinate 45,498 of NW_026890464.1, forward strand.
GAGCGGAGGTGCCCAGGCCGAGTGGAGTGCAGGTTCCCAGGCAGAGTGGGACTGGAAGTGCCCAGGCAGAGTGGAGTGAATGTGCCCAGGCTGAATGGGAGTCAATGTGCCTAGACAGAGTGGAGTGAATGTGCCCGGCCGCCGGAGCCCAAAACGTGCGTTTCCCCATTGCCTTGAATGGGCGCGGAGAGAGGGGGGCGCTTTTTGGCTCGTGGCGCGGGCACCGTTGCGCCAAAGCGTCAAGTGTCACACCTCCCCGTGCTCGGGGCGGCCCCTTGGAGCTAACTGGCTGGGTCTGGAGGGGCTGCGAGGCCGCCCAGGAGAACGGGTCCAAACCGCGTTCCGATCGGACGAGAATTGAGGGCGGGACACAGTTCCGCGGTTCACTTTCCGCCCGGGCAAAGGGCCTATAACTTGCGGCGGGAGGGCTTAAAAGTGGGCCCCCGCGAGTCGGGTGGAGAGCCGGGTGTGGAGAGGAGTAGCGGAGGTTCCCAGTCAGAGTGGGAGTGGAGGTTCCTGGGCAGAGTGGGACTGGAAGTGCCCAGGCTGAGTGGAGTTAATGTGCCCTGGCTGAGTGGAGTGAATGTGGCCAGGCTGAATGGGAGACAATGTGCCTAGACAGAGTGGAGTGAATGTGCCCAGGCTGAGTGGAGTGGAGGTGCCCAGGCTGAGTGTAGTTGGGGTTCCCAGGCAGAGAGGGACTGGAAGTGCCCTGGCTGAGTGGAGTGAATGTGCCCAGGCTGCGTGGAGTGGAGGTTCCCAGGCTGAGTGGAGTGCAGGCTCCCAGCAGAGTGGGACTGGATGTGCCCAGGCTGAGTGGAGTGAATGTGCCCAGGCAGAGTGGAGTGAATGTGCCCAGGCTGAGTGGAGTGGAGGTGCCCAGGCTGAGTGGAGTGCAGGTTCCCAGGCAGAGTGGGACTGGAAGTGCCCAGGCTGAGTGGAGTGAATGTGCCCAGGCTGAATGGAGTGGAGGTGCCCAGGCTGAGGGGAGTGCAGGTTCCCAGGCAGAGTGGGATTGGAAGTGCCCAGGCTGAGTGGAGTGAATGTGCCCAGGCTGAGTGGAGTGGAGGTGCCCAGGCTGAATGGAGTTGGGGTTCCCTGGCAGAGTGGAACTGGAAGTTCCAACGGTGAGTGGAGTGAATGTGCCCAGGCTGAGTGGAGTGGAGGTGCCCAGGCTGAGTGGAGTTGGGGTTCCCTGGCAGAGTGGGACTAGAAGTGCCAACGCTGAGTGGAGTGAATGTGCCCAGGCTGAGTGGAGTGGAGGTGCCCAGGCTGAGTGGAGTGCTGGTTCCCAGGCAGAGTGGGATTGGAAGTGCCCAGGCTGAGTGGAGTAATGTACCCAGGCTGAGTGGAGTGCAGGTGCCCAGGCTGAGAGGAGTGCAGGTTCCCAGGCAGAGTGGGATTGGAAGTGCCCAGGCTGAGTGGAGTGAATGTGCCCAGGCTGAGTGGAGTGGAGGTGCCCAGGCCGAGTGGAGTGCAGGTTCCCAGGCAGAGTGGGACTGGAAGTGCCCAGGCGGAGTGGAGTGAATGTGCCCAGGCTGAATGGGAGTCAATGTGCCTAGACAGAGTGGAGTGAATGTGCCCGGCCGCCGGAGCCCGAAACGTGCGTTTCCCCATTGCCTTGAATGGGCGCGGAGAGAGGGGGGCGCTTTTTGGCTCGTGGCGCGGGCACCGTTGCGCCAAAGCGTCAAGTGTCACCCCTCCCCGTGCTCGGGGCGGCCCCTTGGAGCTAACTGGCTGGGTCATGTGGGGCTGCGAGGCCGCCCAGGAGAACGGGTCCAAACCGCGTTCCGATCGGACGAGAATTGAGGGCGGGACACAGTTCCGCGGTTCACTTTCCACCCGGGCAAAGGGCCTATAACTTGCGGCGGGAGGGCTTAAGAGTGGGCCCCCGCGAGTTGGGTGGAGAGCCGGGTGTGGAGAGGAGTAGCGGAGGTTCCCAGTCAGAGTGGGAGTGGAGGTTCCTGGGCATAGTGGGACTGGAAGTGCCCAGGCTGAGTGGAGTGAATGTGCCCTGGCTGAGTGGAGTGCAGGTTCCCAGGCAGAGTGGGACTGGAAGTGCCCAGGCTGAGTGGAGTGAATGTGCCCAGGCTGAGTGGAGTGAATGTGCCCAGGCTGAGTGGAGTGCAGGTTCCCAGGCAGAGTGGTACTGGAAGTGCCCAGGCTGAGTGGAGTGGAGGTGCCCAGGCTGAGTGGAGTGCAGGTTCCCAGGCAGAGTGGGACTGGAAGTGCCCAGGCTGAGTGGAGTGAATGTGCCCAGGCTGAGTGGAGTGGAGGTGCCCAGGCCGAGTGGAGTGCAGGTTCCCAGGCAGAGTGGGACTGGAAGTGCCCAGGCAGAGTGGAGTGAATGTGCCCAGGCTGAATGGGAGTCAATGTGCCTAGACAGAGTGGAGTGAATGTGCCCGGCCGCCGGAACCCAAAACGTGCGTTTCCCCATTGCCTTGAATGGGCGCAGAGAGAGGGGGGCGCTTTTTGGCTCGTGGCGCGGGCACCGTTGCGCCAAAGCGTCAAGTGTCACACCTCCCCGTGCTCGGGGCGGCCCCTTGGAGCTAACTGGCTGGGTCTGGAGGGGCTGCGAGGCCGCCCAGGAGAACGGGTCCAAACCGCGTTCCGATCGGACGAGAATTGAGGGCGGGACACAGTTCCGCGGTTCACTTTCCGCCCGGGCAAAGGGCCTATAACTTGCGGCGGGAGGGCTTAAAAGTGGGCCCCCGCGAGTCGGGTGGAGAGCCAGGTGTGGAGAGGAGTAGCGGAGGTTCCCAGTCAGAGTGGGAGTGGAGGTTCCTGGGCAGAGTGGGACTGGAAGTGCCCAGGCTGAGTGGAGTGAATGTGCCCTGGCTGAGTGGAGTGAATGTGGCCAGGCTGAATGGGAGTCAATGTGCCTAGACAGAGTGGAGTGAATGTGCCCAGGCTGAGTGGAGTGGAGGTGCCCAGGCTGAGTGGAGTTGGGGTTCCCAGGCAGAGAGGGACTGGAAGTGCCCTGGCTGAGTGGAGTGAATGTGCCCAGGCTGAATGGAGTGGAGGTGCCCAGGCTGAGGGGAGTGCAGGTTCCCAGGCAGAGTGGGATTGGAAGTGCCCAGGCTGAGTGGAGTGAATGTGCCCAGGCTGAGTGGAGTGGAGGTGCCCAGGCTGAATGGAGTTGGGGTTCCCTGGCAGAGTGGAACTGGAAGTTCCAACGGTGAGTGGAGTGAATGTGCCCAGGCTGAGTGGAGTGGAGGTGCCCAGGCTGAGTGGAGTTGGGGTTCCCTGGCAGAGTGGGACTAGAAGTGCCAACGCTGAGTGGAGTGAATGTGCCCAGGCTGAGTGGAGTGGAGGTGCCCAGGCTGAGTGGAGTGCTGGTTCCCAGGCAGAGTGGGATTGGAAGTGCCCAGGCTGAGTGGAGTAATGTACCCAGGCTGAGTGGAGTGCAGGTGCCCAGGCTGAGAGGAGTGCAGGTTCCCAGGCAGAGTGGGATTGGAAGTGCCCAGGCTGAGTGGAGTGAATGTGCCCAGGCTGAGTGGAGTGGAGGTGCCCAGGCCGAGTGGAGTGCAGGTTCCCAGGCAGAGTGGGACTGGAAGTGCCCAGGCGGAGTGGAGTGAATGTGCCCAGGCTGAATGGGAGTCAATGTGCCTAGACAGAGTGGAGTGAATGTGCCCGGCCGCCGGAGCCCGAAACGTGCGTTTCCCCATTGCCTTGAATGGGCGCGGAGAGAGGGGGGCGCTTTTTGGCTCGTGGCGCGGGCACCGTTGCGCCAAAGCGTCAAGTGTCACCCCTCCCCGTGCTCGGGGCGGCCCCTTGGAGCTAACTGGCTGGGTCATGTGGGGCTGCGAGGCCGCTCAGGAGAACGGGTCCAAACCGCGTTCCGATCGGACGAGAATTGAGGGCGGGACACAGTTCCGCGGTTCACTTTCCACCCGGGCAAAGGGCCTATAACTTGCGGCGGGAGGGCTTAAGAGTGGGCCCCCGCGAGTTGGGTGGAGAGCCGGGTGTGGAGAGGAGTAGCGGAGGTTCCCAGTCAGAGTGGGAGTGGAGGTTCCTGGGCATAGTGGGACTGGAAGTGCCCAGGCTGAGTGGAGTGAATGTGCCCTGGCTGAGTGGAGTGCAGGTTCCCAGGCAGAGTGGGACTGGAAGTGCCCAGGCTGAGTGGAGTGAATGTGCCCAGGCTGAGTGGAGTGAATGTGCCCAGGCTGAGTGGAGTGCAGGTTCCCAGGCAGAGTGGTACTGGAAGTGCCCAGGCTGAGTGGAGTGGAGGTGCCCAGGCTGAGTGGAGTGCAGGTTCCCAGGCAGAGTGGGACTGGAAGTGCCCAGGCTGAGTGGAGTGAATGTGCCCAGGCTGAGTGGAGTGGAGGTGCCCAGGCCGAGTGGAGTGCAGGTTCCCAGGCAGAGTGGGACTGGAAGTGCCCAGGCAGAGTGGAGTGAATGTGCCCAGGCTGAATGGGAGTCAATGTGCCTAGACAGAGTGGAGTGAATGTGCCCGGCCGCCGGAGCCCAAAACGTGCGTTTCCCCATTGCCTTGAATGGGCGCGGAGAGAGGGGGGCGCTTTTTGGCTCGTGGCGCGGGCACCGTTGCGCCAAAGCGTCAAGTGTCACACCTCCCCGTGCTCGGGGCGGCCCCTTGGAGCTAACTGGCTGGGTCTGGAGGGGCTGCGAGGCCGCCCAGGAGAACGGGTCCAAACCGCGTTCCGATCGGACGAGAATTGAGGGCGGGACACAGTTCCGCGGTTCACTTTCCGCCCGGGCAAAGGGCCTATAACTTGCGGCGGGAGGGCTTAAAAGTGGGCCCCCGCGAGTCGGGTGGAGAGCCGGGTGTGGAGAGGAGTAGCGGAGGTTCCCAGTCAGAGTGGGAGTGGAGGTTCCTGGGCAGAGTGGGACTGGAAGTGCCCAGGCTGAGTGGAGTGAATGTGCCCTGGCTGAGTGGAGTGAATGTGGCCAGGCTGAATGGGAGTCAATGTGCCTAGACAGAGTGGAGTGAATGTGCCCAGGCTGAGTGGAGTGGAGGTGCCCAGGCTGAGTGGAGTTGGGGTTCCCAGGCAGAGAGGGACTGGAAGTGCCCTGGCTGAGTGGAGTGAATGTGCCCAGGCTGCGTGGAGTGGAGGTTCCCAGGCTGAGTGGAGTGCAGGCTCCCAGCAGAGTGGGACTGGATGTGCCCAGGCTGAGTGGAGTGAATGTGCCCAGGCAGAGTGGAGTGAATGTGCCCAGGCTGAGTGGAGTGGAGGTGCCCAGGCTGAGTGGAGTGCAGGTTCCCAGGCAGAGTGGGACTGGAAGTGCCCAGGCTGAGTGGAGTGAATGTGCCCAGGCTGAATGGAGTGGAGGTTCCCAGGCTGAGTGGAGTGCAGGTTCCCAGGCAGAGTGGGATTGGAAGTGCCCAGGCTGAGTGGAGTGAATGTGCCCAGGCTGAGTGGAGTGGAGGTGCCCAGGCTGAATGGAGTTGGGGTTCCCTGGCAGAGTGGAACTGGAAGTTCCAACGGTGAGTGGAGTGAATGTGCCCAGGCTGAGTGGAGTGGAGGTGCCCAGGCTGAGTGGAGTTGGGGTTCCCTGGCAGAGTGGGACTAGAAGTGCCAACGCTGAGTGGAGTGAATGTGCCCAGGCTGAGTGGAGTGGAGGTGCCCAGGCTGAGTGGAGTGCTGGTTCCCAGGCAGAGTGGGATTGGAAGTGCCCAGGCTGAGTGGAGTAATGTACCCAGGCTGAGTGGAGTGCAGGTGCCCAGGCTGAGAGGAGTGCAGGTTCCCAGGCAGAGTGGGATTGGAAGTGCCCAGGCTGAGTGGAGTGAATGTGCCCAGGCTGAGTGGAGTGGAGGTGCCCAGGCCGAGTGGAGTGCAGGTTCCCAGGCAGAGTGGGACTGGAAGTGCCCAGGCGGAGTGGAGTGAATGTGCCCAGGCTGAATGGGAGTCAATGTGCCTAGACAGAGTGGAGTGAATGTGCCCGGCCGCCGGAGCCCGAAACGTGCGTTTCCCCATTGCCTTGAATGGGCGCGGAGAGAGGGGGGCGCTTTTTGGCTCGTGGCGCGGGCACCGTTGCGCCAAAGCGTCAAGTGTCACCCCTCCCCGTGCTCGGGGCGGCCCCTTGGAGCTAACTGGCTGGGTCATGAGGGGCTGCGAGGCCGCCCAGGAGAACGGGTCCAAACCGCGTTCCGATCGGACGAGAATTGAGGGCGGGACACAGTTCCGCGGTTCACTTTCCACCCGGGCAAAGGGCCTATAACTTGCGGCGGGAGGGCTTAAGAGTGGGCCCCCGCGAGTTGGGTGGAGAGCCGGGTGTGGAGAGGAGTAGCGGAGGTTCCCAGTCAGAGTGGGAGTGGAGGTTCCTGGGCATAGTGGGACTGGAAGTGCCCAGGCTGAGTGGAGTGAATGTGCCCTGGCTGAGTGGAGTGAATGTGGCCAGGCTGAGTGGAGTGAATGTGCCCAGGCTGAGTGGAGTGGAGGTGCCCAGGCTGAGTGGAGTTGGGGTTCCCAGGCAGAGAGGGACTGGAAGTGACCTGGCTGAGTGGAGTGAATGTGCCCAGGCTGCGTGGAGTGGAGGTTCCCAGGCTGAGTGGAGTGCAGGTTCAAGCAGAGTGGGATTGGAAGTACCCAGGCTGAGAGGAGTGGAGGTGCCCAGGCTGAGTGGAGTGCTGGTTCCCAGGCAGAGTGGGATTGGAAGTTCCCAGGCTGAGTGGAGTGAATGTCCCCAGGCTGAGTGGATTGCATGTGCCCAGGCTGAGTGGAGTGCAGGTTCCCTGGCAGAGTGGGATTGGAAGTGCCCAGGCTGAGTGGAGTGAATGTGCCAAGGCTGACTGGAGTGGAGGTGCCCAGGCCGAGTGGAGTGCAGGTTCCCAGGCAGAGTGGGACTGGAAGTGCCCAGGCGGAGTGGAGTGAATGTGCCCAGGCTGAATGGGAGTCAATGTGCCTAGACAGAGTGGAGTGAATGTGCCCAGGCTGAGTGGAGTGGAGGTGCCCAGGCTGAGTGGAGTTGGGGTTCCCAGGTAGAGAGGGACTGGAAGTCCCCTGGCTGAGTGGAGTGAATGTGCCCAGGCTGCGTGGAGTGGAGGTTCCCAGGCTGAGTGGAGTGCAGGCTCCCAGCAGAGTGGGACTGGAAGTGCCCAGGCTGAGTGGAGTGAATGTGCCCAGGCTGAGTGGAGTGAATGTGCCCAGGCAGAGTGGAGTGAATGTGCCCAGGCTGAGTGGAGTGGAGGTGCCCAGGCTGAGTGGAGTGGAGGTGCCCAGGCTGAGTGGAGTGCAGGTTCCCAGGCAGAGTGGGATTGGAAGTGCACAGGCTGAGTGGAGTGAATGTGCCCAGGCTGAGTGGAGTGGAGGTGCCCAGGCCGAGTGGAGTGCAGGTTCCCAGGCAGAGTGGGACTGGAAGTGCCCAGGCGGAGTGGAGTGAATGTGCCCAGGCTGAATGGGAGTCAATGTGCCTAGACAGAGTGGAGTGAATGTGCCCAGGCTGAGTGGAGTGGAGGTGCCCAGGCTGAGTGGAGTTGGGGTTCCCAGGCAGAGAGGGACTGGAAGTGCCCTGGCTGAGTGGAGTGAATGTGCCCAGGCTGCGTGGAGTGGAGGTTCCCAGGCTGAGTGGAGTGCAGGTTCCCAGCAGAGTGGGACTGGAAGTGCCCAGGCTGAGTGGAGTGAATGTGCCCAGGCTGAGTGGAGTGAATGTGCCCAGGCTGAGTGGAGTGAATGTGCCCAGGCTGAGTGGAGTGGAGGTGCCCAGGCTGAGTGGAGTGCAGGTTCCCAGGCAGAGTGGGACTGGAAGTGCCCAGGCTGAGTGGAGTGAATGTGCCCAGGCTGAATGGAGTGGAGGTGCCCAGGCTGAGTGGAGTGCAGGTTCCCAGGCAGAGTGGGATTGGAAGTGCCCAGGCTGAGTGGAGTGAATGTACCCAGGCTGAGTGGAGTGGAGGTGCCCAGGCTGAGTGGAGTGCAGGTTCCCAGGCAGAGTGGGATTGGAAGTGCCCAGGCTGAGTGGAGTGAATGTGCCCAGGCTGAGTGGAGTGGAGGTGCCCAGGCTGAGTGGAGTTGGGGTTCCCTGGCAGAGTGGGACTGGAAGTGCCCAGGCAGAGTGGAGTGAATGTGCCCAGGCTGATTGGAGTGGAGGTGCCCAGGCTGAATAAAGTTGGGGTTCCCTGGCAGAGTGGGACTGGAAGTGCCAACGGTGAGTGGAGTGAATGTGCCCAGGCTGAGTGGAGTGGAGGTGCCCAGGCTGAGTGGAGTTGGGGTTCCCTGGCAGAGTGGGACTGGAAGTGCCAACGCTGAGTGGAGTGAATGTGCCCAGGCTGAGTGGAGTGGAGGTGCCCAGGCTGAGTGGAATGCTGGTTCCCAGGCAGAGTGGGATTGGAAGTGCCCAGGCTGAGTGGAGTAATGTACCCAGGCTGAGTGGAGTGCAGGTGCCCAGGCTGAGAGGAGTGCAGGTTCCCAGGCAGAGTGGGATTGGAAGTGCACATGCTGAGTGGAGTGAATGTGCCCAGGCTGAGTGGAGTGGAGGTGCCCAGGCCGAGTGGAGTGCAGGTTCCCAGGCAGAGTGGGACTGGAAGTGCCCAGGCGGAGTGGAGTGAATGTGCCCAGGCTGAATGGGAGTCAATGTGCCTAGACAGAGTGGAGTGAATGTGCCCGGCCGCCGGAGCCCAAAACGTGCGTTTCCCCATTGCCTTGAATGGGCGCGGAGAGAGGGGGGCGCTTTTTGGCTCGTGGCGCGGGCACCGTTGCGCCAATGCGTCAAGTGTCACACCTCCCCGTGCTCGGGGCGGCCCTTTGGAGCTAACTGGCTGGGTCTGGAGGGGCTGCGAGGCCGCCCAGGAGAACGGGTCCAAACCGCGTTCCGATCGGACGAGAATTGAGGGCGGGACACAGTTCCGCGGTTCACTTTCCGCCCGGGCAAAGGGCCTATAACTTGCGGCGGGAGGGCTTAAAAGTGGGCCCCCGCGAGTCGGGTGGAGAGCCGGGTGTGGAGAGGAGTAGCGGAGGTTCCCAGTCAGAGTGGGAGTGGAGGTTCCTGGGCAGAGTGGGACTGGAAGTGCCCAGGCTGAGTGGAGTGAATGTGCCCTGGCTGAGTGGAGTGAATGTGGCCAGGCTGAATGGGAGTCAATGTGCCTAGACAGAGTGGAGTGAATGTGCCCAGGCTGAGTGGAGTGGAGGTGCCCAGGCTGAGTGGAGTTGGGGTTCCCAGGCAGAGAGGGACTGGAAGTGCCCTGGCTGAGTGGAGTGAATGTGCCCAGGCTGCGTGGAGTGGAGGTTCCCAGGCTGAGTGGAGTGCAGGCTCCCAGCAGAGTGGGACTGGATGTGCCCAGACTGAGTGGAGTGAATGTGCCCAGGCTGAGTGGAGTGGAGGTGCCCAGGCTGAGTGGAGTGCAGGTTCCCAGGCAGAGTGGGACTGGAAGTGCCCAGGCTGAGTGGAGTGAATGTGCCCAGGCTGAGTGGAGTTGGGGGTCCCTGGCAGAGTGGGACTGGAAGTGCCAAGGCTGAGTGGAGTTAATGTGACCAGGCTGAATGGAGTGGAGGTGCCCAGGCTGAGTGGAGTGCAGGTTCCCAGGCAGAGTGGGATTGGAAGTGCCCAGGCTGAGTGGAGTGAATGTACCCAGGCTGAGTGGAGTGGAGGTGCCCAGGCTGAGTGGAGTTGGGGTTCCCTGGCAGAGTGGGACTGGAAGTGCCAACGCTGAGTGGAGTGAATGTGCCCAGGCTGAGTGGAGTGGAGGTGCCCAGGCTGAGTGGAGTTGGGGGTCCCTGGCAGAGTGGGACTGGAAGTGCCAAGGCTGAGTGGAGTTAATGTGACCAGGCTGAATGGAGTGGAGGTGCCCAGGCTGAGTGGAGTGCAGGTTCCCAGGCAGAGTGGGATTGGAAGTGCCCAGGCTGAGTGGAGTGAATGTACCCAGGCTGAGTGGAGTGGAGGTGCCCAGGCTGAGTGGAGTTGGGGTTCCCTGGCAGAGTGGGACTGGAAGTGCCAACGCTGAGTGGAGTGAATGTGCCCAGGCTGAGTGGAGTGGAGGTGCCCAGGCTGAGTGGAATGCTGGTTCCCAGGCAGAGTGGGATTGGAAGTGCCCAGGCTGAGTGGAGTAATGTACCCAGGCTGAGTGGAGTGCAGGTGCCCAGGCTGAGAGGAGTGCAGGTTCCCAGGCAGAGTGGGACTGGAAGTGCCCAGGCGGAGTGGAGTGAATGTGCCCAGGCTGAATGGGAGTCAATGTGCCTAGACAGAGTGGAGTGAATGTGCCCGGCCGCCGGAGCCCGAAACGTGCGTTTCCCCATTGCCTTGAATGGGCGCGGAGAGAGGGGGGCGCTTTTTGGCTGAGTGGAGTGCAGGTTCCCTGGCAGAGTGGGATTGGAAGTGCCCAGGCTGAGTGGAGTGAATGTGCCCAGGCTGAGTGGAGTGGAGGTGCCCAGGCTGAGTGGAGTTGGGGTTCCCTGGCAGAGTGGGACTGGAAGTGCCAAGGCTGAGTGGAGTGAAGGTACCCAGGCTGAGTGGAGTGGAGGTGCCCAGGCTGAGTGGAGTGCAGGTTCCCAGCAGAGTGGGACTGGAAGTGCCCAGGCGGAGTGGAGTGAATGTGCCCAGGCTGAGTGGAGTGGAGGTGCCTAGACAGAGTGGAGTGAATGTGCCCAGCCGCCGGAGCCCGAAACGTGCGTTTCCCCATTGCCTTGAATGGGCGCGGAGAGAGGGGGGCGCTTTTTGGCTCGTGGCGCGGGCACCGCTGCGCCAAAGCGTCAAGTGTCACCCCTCCCCGTGCTCGGGGCGGCCCCTTGGAGCTAACTGGCTGGGTCTGGAGGGGCTGCGAGGCCGCCCAGGAGAACGGGTCCAAACCGCGTTCCGATCGGACGAGAATTGAGGGCGGGACACAGTTCCGCGGTTCACTTTCCGCCCGGGCAAAGGGCCTATTACTTGCGGCGGGAGGGCTTAAGAGTGGGCCCCCGTGAGTCGGGTGGAGAGCCGGGTGTGGAGAGGAGTAGCGGAGGTTCCCAGTCAGAGTGGGAGTGGAGGTTCCTGGGCAGAGTGGGACTGGAAGTGCCCAGGCTGAGTGGAGTGAATGTGCCCTGGCTGAGTGGAGTGAATGTACCCAGGCTGAGTGGAGTGGAGGTGCCCAGGCTGAGTGGAGTGCAGGCACCCAGGCAGAGTGGGATTGGAAGTGCCCAGGCTGAGTGGAGTGAATGTGCCCAGGCTGAGTGGAGTGGAGGTGCCCAGGCTGAGTGGATTTGGGGTTCCCTGGCAGAGTGGGACTGGAAGTGCCAAGGCTGAGTGGAGTGAATGTGCCCAGGCTGAGTGGAGTGGAGGTGCCCAGGCCGAGTGGAGTGCAGGTTCCCAGGCAGAGTGGGACTGGAAGTGCCCAGGCGGAGTGGAGTGAATGTGCCCAGGCTGAATGGGAGTCAATGTGCCAAGACAGAGTGGAGTGAATGTGCCCGGCCGCCGGAGCCCGAAACGTGCGTTTCCCCATTGCCTTGAATGGGCGCGGAGAGAGGGGGGCGCTTTTTGGCTCGTGGCGCGGGCACCGTTGCGCCAAAGCGTCAAGTGTCACCGCTCCCCGTGCTCGGGGCGGCCCCTTGGAGCTAACTGGCTGGGTCTGGAGGGGCTGCGAGGCCGCCCAGGAGAACGGGTCCAAACCGCGTTCCGATCGGACGAGAATTGAGGGCGGGACACAGTTCCGCGGTTCACTTTCCGCCCGGGCAAAGGGCCTATAACTTGGGCGGGAGGGCTTAAGAGTGGGCCCCCGCGAGTCGGGTGGAGAGCCGGGTGTGGAGAGGAGTAGCGGAGGTTCCCAGTCAGAGTGGGAGTGGAGGTTCCTGGGCAGAGTGGGACTGGAAGTGCCCAGGCTGAGTGGAGTGAATGTGCCCTGGCTGAGTGGAGTGAATGTGCCCAGGCTGAGTCGAGTGGAGGTGCCCAGGCTGAGTAGAGTGCAGGCACCCAGGCAGAGTGGGATTGGAAGTGCCCAGGCTGAGTGGAGTGAATGTGCCCAGGCTGAGTGGAGTGGAGGTGCCCAGGCCGAGTGGAGTGCAGGTTCCCAGGCAGAGTGGGACTGGAAGTGCCCACGCTGAGTGGAGTGAATGTGCCCAGGCTGAGTGGAGTGGAGGTGCCCAGGCTGAGTGGAGTTGGGGTTCCCTGGCAGAGTGGGACTGGAAGTGCCCACGCTGAGTGGAGTGAATGTGCCCAGGCTGAGTGGAGTGGAGGTGCCCAGGCCGAGTGGAGTGCAGGTTCCCAGGCAGAGTGGGACTGAAAGTGCCCAGGCTGAGTGGAGTGAATGTGCCCCAGGCCGAATGGAGTGGAGGTGCCCAGGCCGAGTGGAGTGCAGGTTCCCAGGCAGAGTGGGACTGAAAGTGCCCAGGCGGAGTGGAGTGAATGTGCCCAGGCTGAATGGGAGTCAATGTGCCAAGACAGAGTGGAGTGAATGTGCCCGGCCGCCGGAGCCCGAAACGTGCGTTTCCCCATTGCCTTGAATGGGCGCGGAGAGAGGGGGGCGCTTTTTGGCTCGTGGCGCGGGCACCGTTGCGCCAAAGCGTCAAGTGTCACACCTCCCCGTGCTCGGGGCGGCCCCTTGGAGCTAACTGGCTGGGTCTGGAGGGGCTGCGAGGCAGCCCAGGAGAACGGGTCCAAACCGCGTTCCGATCGGACGAGAATTGAGGGCGGGACACAGTTCCGCGGTTCACTTTCCGCCCGGGCAAAGGGCCTATAACTTGGGCGGGAGGGCTTAAGAGTGGGCCCCCGCGAGTCGGGTGGAGAGCCGGGTGTGGAGAGGAGTAGCGGAGGTTCCCAGTCAGAGTGGGAGTGGAGGTTCCTGGGCAGAGTGGGACTGGAAGTGCCCAGGCTGAGTGGAGTGAATGTGCCCTGGCTGAGTGGAGTGGAGGTGCCCAGGCTGAGTGGATTTGGGGTTCCCTGGCAGAGTGGGACTGGAAGTGCCAAGGCTGAGTGGAGTGAATGTGCCCAGGCTGAGTGGAGTGGAGGTCCCAGGCCGAGTGGAGTGCAGGTTCCCAGGCAGAGTGGGACTGGAAGTGCCCAGGCGGAGTGGAGTGAATGTGCCCAGGCTGAATGGGAGTCAATGTGCCAAGACAGAGTGGAGTGAATGTGCCCAGGCTGAATGGGAGTCAATGTGCCAAGACAGAGTGGAGTGAATGTGCCCGGCCGCCGGAGCCCGAAACGTGCGTTTCCCCATTGCCTTGAATGGGCGCGGAGAGAGGGGGGCGCTTTTTGGCTCGTGGCGCGGGCACCGTTGCGCCAAAGCGTCAAGTGTCACCGCTCCCCGTGCTCGGGGCGGCCCCTTGGAGCTAACTGGCTGGGTCTGGAGGGGCTGCGAGGCAGCCCAGGAGAACGGGTCCAAACCGCGTTCCGATCGGACGAGAATTGAGGGCGGGACACAGTTCCGCGGTTCACTTTCCGCCCGGGCAAAGGGCCTATTACTTGGGCGGGAGGGCTTAAGAGTGGGCCCCCGCGAGTCGGGTGGAGAGCCGGGTGTGGAGAGGAGTAGCGGAGGTTCCCAGTCAGAGTGGGAGTGGAGGTTCCTGGGCAGAGTGGGACTGGAAGTGCCCAGGCAGAGTGGGACTGAAAGTGCCCAGGCTGAGTGGAGTGAATGTGCCCCAGGCTGAATGGAGTGGAGGTGCCCAGGCCGAGTGGAGTGCAGGTTCCCAGGCAGAGTGGGACTGAAAGTGCCCAGGCTGAGTGGAGTGAATGTGCCCCAGGCTGAATGGAGTGGAGGTGCCCAGGCTGAGTGGAGTGGAGGTGCCCAGGCCGAGTGGAGTGCAGGTTCCCAGGAAGAGTGGGACTGGAAGTGCCCAGGCTGAGTGGAGTGAATGTGCCCAGGCTGAGTGGAGTGGAGGTGCCCAGGCTGAGTGGAGTTGGGGTTCCCTGGCAGAGTGGGACTGGAAGTGCCAAGGCTGAGTGGAGTGAATGTGCCCAGGCTGAGTGGAGTGGAGGTGCCCAGGCCGAGTAAAGTGCAGGTTCCCAGGCAGAGTGGGACTGAAAGTGCCCAGGCTGAGTGGAGTGAATGTGCCCAGGCTGAGTGGAGTGGAGGTGCCTAGACAGAGTGGAGTGAATGTGCCCAGCCGCCGGAGCCCGAAACGTGCGTTTCCCCATTGCCTTGAATGTGCGCGGAGAGAGGGGGGCGCTTTTTGTCTCGTGGCGCGGGCACCGTTGCGCCAAAGCGTCAAGTGTCACCCCTCCCCGTGCTCGGGGCGGCCCCTTGGAGCTAACTGGCTGGGTCTGGAGGGGCTACGAGGCCGCCCAGGAGAACGGGTCCAAACCGCGTTCCGATCGGACGAGAATTGAGGGCGGGACACAGTTCCGCGGTTCACTTTCCGCCCGGGCAAAGGGCCTATTACTTGCGGCGGGAGGGCTTAAGAGTGGGCCCCCGTGAGTCGGGTGGAGAGCCGGGTGTGGAGAGGAGTAGCGGAGGTTCCCAGTCAGAGTGGGAGTGGAGGTTCCTGGGCAGAGTGGGACTGGAAGTGCCCAGGCTGAGTGGAGTGAATGTGCCCTGGCTGAGTGGAGTGAATGTGGCCAGGCTGAGTGGAGTGGAGGTGCCCAGGCTGAGTGGAGTGCAGGCACCCAGGCAGAGTGGGATTGGAAGTGCCCAGGCTGAGTGGAGTGAATGTGCCCAGGCTGAGTGGAGTGGAGGTGCCCAGGCTGAGTGGATTTGGGGTTCCCTGGCAGAGTGGGACTGGAAGTGCCAAGGCTGAGTGGAGTGAATGTGCCCAGGCAGAGTGGAGTGGAGGTGCCCAGGCCGAGTGGAGTGCAGGTTCCCAGGCAGAGTGGGACTGGAAGTGCCCAGGCGGAGTGGAGTGAATGTGCCCAGGCTGAATGGGAGTCAATGTGCCTAGACAGAGTGGAGTGAATGTGCCCGGCCGCCGGAGCCCGAAACGTGCGTTTCCCCATTGCCTTGAATGGGCGCGGAGAAAGGGGGGCGCTTTTTGGCTCGTGGCGCGGGCACCGTTGCGCCAAAGCGTCAAGTGTCACCCCTCTCCGTGCTCGGGGCGGCCCCTTGGCCCCTTGGTCTGGAGGGGCTGCGAGGCCGCCCAGGAGAACGGGTCCAAACCGCGTTCCGATCGGACGAGAATTGAGGGCGGGACACAGTTCCGCGGTTCACTTTCCGCCTGGGCAAAGGGCCTATAACTTGCGGCGGGAGGGCTTAAGAGTGGGCCCCCGCGAGTCGGGTGGAGAGCCGGGTGTGGAGAGGAGTAGCGGAGGTTCCCAGTCAGAGTGGGAGTGGAGGTTCCTGGGCAGTGTGGGACAGGAAGTGCCCAGGCTGAGTGGAGTGAATGTGCCCTGGCTGAGTGGAGTGAATGTGGCCAGGCTGAGTGGAGTGTAGGTGCCCAGGCTGAGTGGAGTGCAGGCACCCAGGCAGAGTGGGATTGGAAGTGCCCAGGCTGAGTGGAGTGAATGTGCCCAGGATGAGTGGAGTGGAGGTGCCCAGGCTGAGTGGAGTTGGGGTTCCCTGGCAGAGTGGGACTGGAAGTGCCAAGGCTGAGTGGAGTGAATGTGCCCAGGCTGAGTGGAGTGGAGGTGCCTAGACAGAGTGGAGTGAATGTGCCCAGCCGCCGGAGCCCGAAACGTGCGTTTCCCCATTGCCTTGAATGGGCGCGGAGAGAGGGGGGCGCTTTTTGGCTCGTGGCGCGGGCACCGTTGCGCCAAAGCGTCAAGTGTCACACCTCCCCGTGCTCGGGGCGGCCCCTTGGAGCTAACTGGCTGGGTCTGGAGGGGCTGCGAGGCCGCCCAGGAGAACGGGTCCAAACCGCGTTCCGATCGGACGAGAATTGAGGGCGGGACACAGTTCCGCGGTTCACTTTCCGCCCGGGCAAAGGGCCTATAACTTGCGGCGGGAGGGCTTAAAAGTGGGCCCCCGCGAGTCGGGTGGAGAGCCGGGTGTGGAGAGGAGTAGCGGAGGTTCCCAGTCAGAGTGGGAGTGGAGGTTCCTGGGCAGAGTGGGACTGGAAGTGCCCAGGCTGAGTGGAGTGAATGTGCCCTGGCTGAGTGGAGTGAATGTGGCCAGGCTGAGTGGAGTGTAGGTGCCCAGGCTGAGTGGAGTGCAGGCACCCAGGCAGAGAGGGATTGGAAGTGCCCAGGCTGAGTGGAGTGAATGTGCCCAGGATGAGTGGAGTGGAGGTGCCCAGGCTGAGTGGAGTTGGGGTTCCCTGGCAGAGTGGGACTGGAAGTGCCAAGGCTGAGTGGAGTGAATGTGCCCAGGCTGAGTGGAGTGGAGGTGCCCAGGCCGAGTGGAGTGCAGGTTCCCAGGCAGAGTGGGACTGAAAGTGCCCAGGCTGAGTGGAGTGAATGTGCCCAGGCTGAATGGAGTGGAGGTGCCCAGGCTGAGTGGAGTGCAGGTTCCCTGGCAGAGTGGGATTGGAAGTGCCCAGGCTGAGTGCAGTGAATGTGCCCAGGCTGAGTGGAGTGGAGGTGCCCAGGCTGAGTGGAGTTGGGGTTCCCTGGCAGAGTGGGACTGGACGTGCCAAAGCTGAGTGGAGTGAATGTACCCAGGCTGAGTGGAGTGGAGGTGCCCAGGCTGAGTGGAGTGCAGGTTCCCAGCAGAGTGGGACTGGAAGTGCCCAGGCTGAGTGGAGTGAATGTGCCCAGGCTGAGTGGAGTGAATGTGCCCAGGCAGAGTGGAGTGAATGTGCCCAGGCTGAGTGGAGTGGAGGTGCCCAGGCTGAGTGGAGTGCAGGTTCCCAGGCAGAGTGGGATTGGAAGTGTCCAGGCTGAGTGGAGTGAATGTGCCCAGGCTGAATGGGAGTCAATGTGCCTAGACAGAGTGGAGTGAATGTGCCCAGGCTGAGTGGAGTGGAGGTGCCCAGGCTGAGTGGAGTTGGGGTTCCCAGGCAGAGAGGGACTGGAAGTGCCCTGGCTGAGTGGAGTGAATGTGCCCAGGCTGCGTGGAGTGGAGGTTCCCAGGCTGAGTGGAGCGCAGGTTCCCAGCAGAGTGGGATTGGAAGTGCCCAGGCTGAGTGCAGTGAATGTGCCCAGGCTGAGTGGAGTGGAGGTGCCAGGCTGAGTGGAGTTGGGTTACCCTGGCAGAGTGGGACTGGAAGTGCCAAGGCTGAGTGGAGTGAATGTACCCAGGCTGAGTGGAGTGGAGGTGCCCAGGCTGAGTGGAGTGCAGGTTCCCAGCAGAGTGGGACTGGAAGTGCCCAGGCTGAGTGGAGTGAATGTGCCCAGGCTGAGTGGAGTGAATGTGCCCAGGTAGAGTGGAGTGACTGTGCCGAGGCTGAGTGGAGTGGAGGTGCCCAGGCTGAGTGGAGTGCAGGTTCCCAGGCAGAGTGGGATTGGAAGTTCCCAGGCTGAGTGGAGTGAATGTGCCCAGGCTGAGTGGAGTGAATGTGCCCAGGCTGAGTGGAGTGAATGTGCCCAGGCTGACTAGAGAGAATGTGCCCAGGCTGAGTGGATTGGAGGTGCCCAGGCTGAGTGGAGTGCAGGTTCCCAGGCAGAGTGGGACTGGAAGTGCCCAGGCTGAGTGGAGTGAATGTGCCCAGGCTGAGTGGAGTGAATGTTCCCAGGCTTAATGGGAGTCAATGTGCCTAGACAGAGTGGAGTGAATGTGCCCAGGCTGAGTGGAGTGGAGGTGCCCAGGCTGAGTGGAGTTGGGTTTCCCAGGCAGAGAGGGACTGGAAGTGCCCTGGCTGAGTGGAGTGAATGTGCCCAGGCTGCGTGGAGTGGAGGTTCCCAGGCTGAGTGGAGTGCAGGTTCCCAGCAGAGTGGGATTGGAAGTACCCAGGCTGAGTGGAGTGGAGGTGCCCAGGCTGAGTGGAGTGCAGGTTCCCAGGCAGAGTGGGATTGGAAGTGCCCAGGCTGAGTGGAGTGAATGTGCCAAGGCTGAGTGGAGTGGAGGTGCCCAGGCTGAGTGGAGTTGGGGTTACCTGGCAGAGTGGGACTGGAAGTGCCAAGGCTGAGTGGAGTGAATGTACCCAGGCTGATTGGAGTGGAGGTGCCCAGGCTGAGTGGAGTGCTGGTTCCCAGGCAGAGTGGGATTGGAAGTTCCCAGGCTGAGTGGAGTGAATGTCCCCAGGCTGAGTGGAGTGAATGTGCCCAGGCAGAGTGGAGTGAATGTGCCGAGGCTGAGTGGAGTGGAGGTGCCAAGGCTGAGTGGAGTGCAGGTTCCCAGGCAGAGTGGGATTGGAAGTGCCCAGGCTGAGTGCAGTGAATGTGCCCAGGCTGAGTGGAGTGGAGGTGCCAGGCCGAGAGGAGTGCAGGTTCCCAGGCAGAGTGGGACTGGAAGTGCCCAGGCGGAGTGGAGTGAATGTGCCCAGGCTGAATGGGAGTCAATGTGCCAAGACAGAGTGGAGTGAATGTGCCCGGCCGCCGGAGCCCGAAACGTGCGTTTCCCCATTGCCTTGAATGGGCGCGGAGAGAGGAGGGCGCTTTTTGGCTCGTTGCGCGGGCACCGTTGCGCCAAAGCGTCAAGTGTCACCCCTCCCCGTGCTCGGGGCGACCCCTTGGCCCCTTGGTCTGGAGGGGCTGCGAGGCCGCCCAGGAGAACGGGTCCAAACCGCGTTCCGATCGGACGAGAATTGAGGGCGGGACACAGTTCCGCGGTTCACTTTCCGCCCGGGCAAAGGGCCTATAACTTGCGGCGGGAGGGCTTAAGAGTGGGCCCCCGCGAGTCGGGTGGAGAGCCGGGTGTGGAGAGGAGTAGCGGAGGTTCCCAGTCAGAGTGGGAGTGGAGGTTCCTGGGCAGTGTGGGACAGGAAGTGCCCAGGCTGAGTGGAGTGAATGTGCCCTGGCTGAGTGGAGTGAATGTGGCCAGGCTGAGTGGAGTGTAGGTGCCCAGGCTGAGTGGAGTGCAGGCACCCAGGCAGAGTGGGATTGGAAGTGCCCAGGCTGAGTGGAGTGAATGTGCCCAGGATGAGTGGAGTGGAGGTGCCCAGGCTGAGTGGAGTTGGGGTTCCCTGGCAGAGTGGGACTGGAAGTGCCAAGGCTGAGTGGAGTGAATGTGCCCAGGCTGAGTGGAGTGGAGGTGCCTAGACAGAGTGGAGTGAATGTGCCCAGCCGCCGGAGCCCGAAACGTGCGTTTCCCCATTGCCTTGAATGGGCGCGGAGAGAGGGGGGCGCTTTTTGGCTCGTGGCGCGGGCACCGTTGCGCCAAAGCGTC
This sequence comes from Conger conger, assembly GCF_963514075.1. Classification (NCBI taxonomy): domain Eukaryota; kingdom Metazoa; phylum Chordata; class Actinopteri; order Anguilliformes; family Congridae; genus Conger; species Conger conger. The sequence goes on from NW_026890464.1 coordinate 64,489, forward strand.
AAGTGTCACCCCTCCCCGTGCTCGGGGCGGCCCCTTGGAGCTAACTGGCTGGGTCTGGAGGGGCTGCGAGGCCGCCCAGGAGAACGGGTCCAAACCGCGTTCCGATCGGACGAGAATTGAGGGCGGGACACAGTTCCGCGGATCACTTTCCGCCCGGGCAAAGGGCCTATTACTTGCGGCGGGAGGGCTTAAGAGTGGGCCCCCGTGAGTCGGGTGGAGAGCCGGGTGTGGAGAGGAGTAGCGGAGGTTCCCAGTCAGAGTGGGAGTGGAGGTTCCTGGGCAGAGTGGGACTGGAAGTGCCCAGGCTGAGTGGAGTGAATGTGCCCTGGCTGAGTGGAGTGGAGGTGCCCAGGCTGAGTGGAGTGCAGGCACCCAGGCAGAGTGGGATTGGAAGTGCCCAGGCTGAGTGGAGTGAATGTGCCCAGGCTGAGTGGAGTGGAGGTGCCCAGGCTGAGTGGATTTGGGGTTCCCTGGCAGAGTGGGACTGGAAGTGCCAAGGCTGAGTGGAGTGAATGTGCCCAGGCAGAGTGGAGTGGAGGTGCCCAGGCCGAGTGGAGTGCAGGTTCCCAGGCAGAGTGGGACTGGAAGTGCCCAGGCGGAGTGGAGTGAATGTGCCCAGGCTGAATGGGAGTCAATGTGCCAAGACAGAGTGGAGTGAATGTGCCCGGCCGCCGGAGCACGAAACGTGCGTTTCCCCATTGCCTTGAATGGGCGCGGAGAGAGGGGGGCGCTTTTTGGCTCGTGGCGCGGGCACCGTTGCGCCAAAGCGTCAAGTGTCACCCCTCCCCGTGCTCGGGGCGGCCCCTTGGAGCTAACTGGCTGGGTCTGGAGGGGCTGCGAGGCTGCCCAGGAGAACGGGTCCAAACCGCGTTCCGATCGGACGAGAATTGAGGGCGGGACACAGTTCCGCGGTTCACTTTCCGCCCGGGCAAAGGGCCTATTACTTGCGGCGGGAGGGCTTAAGAGTGGGCCCCCGTGAGTCGGGTGGAGAGCCGGGTGTGGAGAGGAGTAGCGGAGGTTCCCAGTCAGAGTGGGAGTGGAGGTTCCTGGGCAGAGTGGGACTGGAAGTGCCCAGGCTGAGTGGAGTGAATGTGCCCTGGCTGAGTGGAGTGGAGGTGCCCAGGCTGAGTGGAGTGCAGGCACCCAGGCAGAGTGGGATTGGAAGTGCCCAGGCTGAGTGGAGTGAATGTGCCCAGGCTGAGTGGAGTGGAGGTGCCCAGGCTGAGTGGATTTGGGGTTCCCTGGCAGAGTGGGACTGGAAGTGCCAAGGCTGAGTGGAGTGAATGTGCCCAGGCAGAGTGGAGTGGAGGTGCCCAGGCCGAGTGGAGTGCAGGTTCCCAGGCAGAGTGGGACTGGAAGTGCCCAGGCGGAGTGGAGTGAATGTGCCCAGGCTGAATGGGAGTCAATGTGCCAAGACAGAGTGGAGTGAATGTGCCCGGCCGCCGGAGCCCGAAACGTGCGTTTCCCCATTGCCTTGAATGGGCGCGGAGAGAGGGGGGCGCTTTTTGGCTCGTGGCGCGGGCACCGTTGCGCCAAAGCGTCAAGTGTCACCCCTCCCCGTGCTCGGGGCGGCCCCTTGGAGCTAACTGGCTGGGTCTGGAGGGGCTGCGAGGCCGCCCACGAGAACGGGTCCAAACCGCGTTCCGATCGGACGAGAATTGAGGGCGGGACACAGTTCCGCGGTTCACTTTCCGCCCGGGCAAAGGGCCTATAACTTGCGGCGGGAGGGCTTAAGAGTGGGCCCCCGCGAGTCGGGTGGAGAGCCGGGTGTGGAGAGGAGTAGCGGAGGTTCCCAGTCAGAGTGGGAGTGGAGGTTCCTGGGCAGTGTGGGACAGGAAGTGCCCAGGCTGAGTGGAGTGAATGTGCCCTGGCTGAGTGGAGTGAATGTGGCCAGGCTGAGTGGAGTGTAGGTGCCCAGGCTGAGTGGAGTGCAGGCACCCAGGCAGAGTGGGATTGGAAGTGCCCAGGCTGAGTGGAGTGAATGTGCCCAGGATGATTGGAGTGGAGGTGCCCAGGCTGAGTGGAGTTGGGGTTCCCTGGCAGAGTGGGACTGGAAGTGCCAAGGCTGAGTGGAGTGAATGTGCCCAGGCTGAGTGGAGTGGAGGTGCCCAGGCCGAGTGGAGTGCAGGTTCCCAGGCAGAGTGGGACTGAAAGTGCCCAGGCTGAGTGGAGTGAATGTGCCCAGGCTGAATGGAGTGGAGGTGCCCAGGCTGAGTGGAGTGCAGGTTCCCTGGCAGAGTGGGATTGGAAGTGCCCAGGCTGAGTGCAGTGAATGTGCCCAGGCTGAGTGGAGTGGAGGTGCCCAAGCTGAGTGGAGTTGGGGTTCCCTGGCTGAGTGGGACTGGACGTGCCAAGGCTGAGTGGAGTGAATGTACCCAGGCTGAGTGGAGTGGAGGTGCCCAGGCTGAGTGGAGTGCAGGTTCCCAGCAGAGTGGGACTGGAAGTGCCCAGGCTGAGTGGAGTGAATGTGCCCAGGCTGAGTGGAGTGAATGTGCCCAGGCAGAGTGGAGTGAATGTGCCCAGGCTGAGTGGAGTGGAGGTGCCCAGGCTGAGTGGAGTGCAGGTTCCCAGGCAGAGTGGGATTGGAAGTGTCCAGGCTGAGTGGAGTGAATGTGCCCAGGCTGAATGGGAGTCAATGTGCCTAGACAGAGTGGAGTGAATGTGCCCAGGCTGAGTGGAGTGGAGGTGCCCAGGCTGAGTGGAGTTGGGGTTCCCAGGCAGAGAGGGACTGGAAGTGCCCTGGCTGAGTGGAGTGAATGTGCCCAGGCTGCGTGGAGTGGAGGTTCCCAGGCTGATTGGAGCGCAGGTTCCCAGCAGAGTGGGATTGGAAGTGCCCAGGCTGAGTGCAGTGAATGTGCCCAGGCTGAGTGGAGTGGAGGTGCCAGGCTGAGTGGAGTTGGGGTACCCTGGCAGAGTGGGACTGGAAGTGCCAAGGCTGAGTGGAGTGAATGTACCCAGGCTGAGTGGAGTGGAGATGCCCAGGCTGAGTGGAGTGCAGGTTCCCAGCAGAGTGGGACTGGAAGTGCCCAGGCTGAGTGGAGTGAATGTGCCCAGGCTGAGTGGAGTGAATTTTCCCAGGTAGAGTGTTGTGACTGTGCCGAGGCTGAGTGGAGTGGAGGTGCCCAGGCTGAGTGGAGTGCAGGTTCCCAGGCAGAGTGGGATTGGAAGTTGCCAGGCTGAGTGGAGTGAATGTGCCCAGGCTGAGTGGAGTGAATGTGCCCAGGCTGAGTGGAGTGAATGTGCCCAGGCTGACTGGAGAGAATGTGCCCAGGCTGAGTGGATTGGAGGTGCCCAGGCTGAGTGGAGTGCAGGTTCCCAGGCAGAGTGGGACTGGAAGTGCCCAGGCTGAGTGGAGTGAATGTGCCCAGGCTGAGTGGAGTGAATGTTCCCAGGCTTAATGGGAGTCAATGTGCCTAGACAGAGTGGAGTGAATGTGCCCAGGCTGAGTGGAGTGGAGGTGCCCAGGCTGAGTGGAGTTGGGTTTCCCAGGCAGAGAGGGACTGGAAGTGCCCTGGCTGAGTGGAGTGAATGTGCCCAGGCTGCGTGGAGTGGAGGTTCCCAGGCTGAGTGGAGTGCAGGTTCCCAGCAGAGTGGGATTGGAAGTACCCAGGCTGAGTGGAGTGGAGGTGCCCAGGCTGAGTGGAGTGCAGGTTCCCAGGCATAGTGGGATTGGAAGTGCCCAGGCTGAGTGGAGTGAATGTGCCCAGGCTGAGTGGAGTGGAGGTGCCCAGGCTGAGAGGAGTTGGGGTTCCCAGGCTGAGTGGAGTGGAGGTGCCCAGGCTGAGTGGAGTGAATGTACCCAGGCTGAGTGGAGTGGAGGTGCCCAGGCTTAGTGGAGTGCTGGTTCCCAGGCAGAGTGGGAATGGAAGTTCCCAGGCTGAGTGGAGTGAATGTCCCCAGGCTGAGTGGAGTGAATGTGCCCAGGCAGAGTGGAGTGAATGTGCCGAGGCTGAGTGGAGTGGAGGTGCCAAGGCTGAGTGGAGTGCAGGTTCCCAGGCAGAGTGGGATTGGAAGTGCCCAGGCTGAGTGCAGTGAATGTGCCCAGGCTGAGTGGAGTGGAGGTGCCAGGCTGAGTGGAGTTGGGGTACCCTGGCAGAGTGGGACTGGAAGTGCCAAGGCTGAGTGGAGTGAATGTACCCAGGCTGAGTGGAGTGGAGGTGCCCAGGCTGAGTGGAGTGCAGGTTCCCAGCAGAGTGGGACTGGAAGTGCCCAGGCTGAGTGGAGTGAATGTGCCCAGACTGAGTGGAGTGAATGTGCCCAGGCAGAGTGGAGTGAATGTGCCGAGGCTGAGTGGAGTGGAGGTGCCCAGGCTGAGTGGAGTGCAGGTTCCCAGGCAGAGTGGGATTGGAAGTGCCCAGGCTGAGTGGAGTGAATGTGCCCAGGCTGAGTGGAGTGGAGGTGCCCACGCTGAATGGAGTTGGGGTTCCCTGGCAGAGTGGAACTGGAAGTGCCAACGGTGAGTGGAGTGAATGTGCCCAGGCTGAGTGGATTGCATGTGCCCAGGCTGAGTGGAGTGCAGGTTCCCTGGCAGAGTGGGATTGGAACTGCCCAGGCTGAGTGGAGTGAATGTGCCCAGGCTGACTGGAGTGGAGGTGCCAAGGCCGAGTGGAGTGCAGGTTCCCAGGCAGAGTGGGACTGGAAGTGCCCAGGCTGAGTGGAGTGAATGTGCCCAGGCTGAATGGAGTGGAGGTGCCCAGGCTGAGTGGAGTGCGGGTTCCCAGGCAGAGTGGGATTGGAAGTGCCCAGGCTGAGTGGAGTGAATGTGCCCAGGCTGATTGGAGTGGAGGTGCCCAGGCTGAATGGAGTTGGGGTTCCCTGGCAGAGAGGGACTGGAAGTGCCAACGCTGAGTGGAGTGAATTTGCCCAGGCTGAGTGGAGTGGAGGTGCCCAGGCTGAGTGGAGTGCTGGTTCCCAGGCTGAGTGGGATTGGAAGTGCCCAGGCTGAGTGGAGTAATGTACCCAGGCTGAGTGGAGTGCAGGTGCCCAGGCTGAGAGGAGTGCAGGTTCCCAGGCAGAGTGGGATTGGAAGTGCCCAGGCTGAGTGGAGTGAATGTGCCCAGGCTGAGTGGAGTGGAGGTGCCCAGGCCGAGTGGAGTGCAGGTTCCCAGGCAGAGTGGGACTGGAAGTGCCCAGGCGGAGTGGAGTGAATGTGCCCAGGCTGAATGGGAGTCAATGTGCCTAGACAGAGTGGAGTGAATGTGCCCGGCCGCCGGAGCCCGAAACGTGCGTTTCCCCATTGCCTTGAATGGGCGCGGAGAGAGGGGGGCGCTTTTTGGCTCGTGGCGCGGGCACCGTTGCGCCAAAGCGAAAAGTGTCAAACCTCCCCGTGATCGGGGCGGCCCCTTGGAGCTAACTGGCTGGGTCTGGAGGGGCTGCGAGGCCGCCCAGGAGAACGGGTCCAAACCGCGTTCCGATCGGACGAGAATTGAGGGCGGGACACAGTTCCGCGGTTCACTTTCCGCCCGGGCAAAGGGCCTATAACTTGCGGCGGGAGGGCTTAAGAGTGGGCCCCCGCGAGTCGGGTGGAGAGCCGGGTGTGGAGAGGAGTAGCGGAGGTTCCCAGTCAGAGTGGGAGTGGAGGTTCCTGGGCAGAGTGGGACTGGAAGTGCCCAGGCTGAGTGGAGTGAATGTGCCCTGGCTGAGTGGAGTGAATGTGGCCAGGCTGAGTGGAGTGGAGGTGCCCAGGCTGAGTGGAGTGCAGGCACCAAGGCAGAGTGGGATTGGAAGTGCCCAGGCTGAGTGGAGTGAATGTGCCCAGGCTGAGTGGAGTGGAGGTGCCCAGGCCGAGTGGAGTGCAGGTTCCCAGTCAGAGTGGGACTGGAAGTGCCCAGGCTGAGTGGAGTGAATGTGCCCAGGCTGAGTGGAGTGGAGGTGCCCAGGCTGAGTGGAGTTGGGGTTCCCTGGCAGAGTGGGACTGGAAGTGCCCAGGCTGAGTGGAGTGAATGTGCCCAGGCTGAATGGAGTGGAGGTGCCCAGGCTGAGTGGAGGTGCCCAGGCTGAGTGGAGTACAGGTTCCCAGGCAGAGTGGGATTGGAAGTGCCCAGGCTGAGTGGAGTGAATGTGCCCTGGCTGAGTGGAGTGAATGTGCCCAGGCTGAGTGGAGTGCAGGGTCCCAGGCAGAGTGGGACTGGAAGTGCCCAGGCTGAGTGGAGTGAATGTGCCCAGGCTGAGTGGAGTGAATGTTCCCAGGCTGAATGGGAGTCAATGTGCCTAGACAGAGTGGAGTGAATGTGCCCAGGCTGAGTGGAGTGGAGGTGCCCAGGCTGAGTGGAGTTGGGGTTCCCAGGCCGAGAGGGACTGGAAGTGCCCTGGCTGAGTGGAGTGAATGTGCCCAGGCTGCGTGGAGTGGAGGTTCCCAGGCTGAGTGGAGTGCAGGTTCCCAGCAGAGTGGGATTGGAAGTACCCAGGCTGAGTGGAGTGGAGGTGCCCAGGCTGAGTGGAGTGCAGGTTCCCAGGCAGAGTGGGATTGGAAGTGCCCAGGCTGAGTGGAGTGAATGTGCCCAGGCTGAGTGGAGTGGAGGTCCCCAGGTTGAGTGGAGTTGGGGTTCCCTGGCAGAGTGGGAGTGGAAGTGCCAAGGCTGAGTGGAGTGAATGTACCCAGGCTGAGTGGAGTGGAGGTGCCCAGGCTGAGTGGAGTGCTGGTTCCCAGGCAGAGTGGGATTGGAAGTTCCCAGGCTGAGTGGAGTGAATGTCCCCAGGCTGAGTTGATTGCATGTGCCCAGGCTGAGTGGAGTGCAGGTTCCCTGGCAGAGTGGGATTGGAAGTGCCCAGGCTGAGTGGAGTGAATGTGCCCAGGCTGACTGGAGTGGAGGTGCCCAGGCCGAGTGGAGTGCAGGTTCCCAGGCAGAGTGGGACTGGAAGTGCCCAGGCGGAGTGGAGTGAATGTGCCCAGGCTGAATGGGAGTCAATGTGCCTAGACAGAGTGGAGTGAATGTGCCCGGCCGCCGGAGCCCGAAACGTGCGTTTCCCCATTGCCTTGAATGGGCGCGGAGAGAGGGGGGCGCTTTTTGGCTCGTGGCGCGGGCACCGTTGCGCCAAAGCGTCAAGTGTCACACCTCCCCGTGCTCGGGGCGGCCCCTTGGAGCTAACTGGCTGGGTCTGGAGGGGCGGCGAGGCCGCCCAGGAGAACGGGTCCAAACCGCGTTCCGATCGGACGAGAATTGAGGGCGGGACACAGTTCCGCGGTTCACTTTCCGCCCGGGCAAAGGGCCTATAACTTGCGCCGGGAGGGCTTAAGAGTGGGCCCCCGCGAGTCGGGTGGAGAGCCGGGTGTGGAGAGGAGTAGCGGAGGTTCCCAGTCAGAGTGGGAGTGGAGGTTCCTGGGCAGATTGGGACTGGAAGTGCCCAGGCTGAGTGGAGTGAATGTGCCCTGGCTGAGTGGAGTGCATGTGGCCAGGCAGAGTGGAGTGGAGGTGCCCAGGCTGAGTGGAGTGAATGTGCCCTGGCTGAGTGGAGTGAATGTGGCCAGGCTGAGTGGAGTGGAGGTGCCCAGGCTGAGTGGATTTGGGGTTCCCTGGCAGAGTGGGACTGGAAGTGCCAAGGCTGAGTGGAGTGAATGTGCCCAGGCTGAGTGGAGTGGAGGTGCCCAGGCCGAGTGGAGTGCAGGTTCCCAGGCAGAGTGGGACTGGAAGTGCCCAGGCGGAGTGGAGTGAATGTGCCCAGGCTGAATGGGAGTCAATGTGCCTAGACAGAGTGGAGTGAATGTGCCCGGCCGCCGGAGCCCGAAACGTGCGTTTCCCCATTGCCTTGAATGGGCGCGGAGAGAGGGGGGCGCTTTTTGGCTCGTGGCGCGGGCACCGTTGCGCCAAAGCGTCAAGTGTCACCCCTCCCCGTGCTCGGGGCGGCCCCTTGGAGCTAACTGGCTGGGTCTGGAGGGGCTGCGAGGCCGCCCAGGAGAACGGGTCCAAACCGCGTTCCGATCGGACGAGAATTGAGGGCGGGACACAGTTCCGCGGTTCACTTTCCGCCCGGGCAAAGGGCCTATAACTTGCGGCGGGAGGGCTTAAGAGTGGGCCCCCGCGAGTCGGGTGGAGAGCCGGGTGTGGAGAGGAGTAGCGGAGGTTCCCAGTCAGAGTGGGAGTGGAGGTTCCTGGGCAGTGTGGGACTGGAAGTGCCCAGGCTGAGTGGAGTGAATGTGCCCTGGCTGAGTGGAGTGCATGTGGCCAGGCTGAGTGGAGTGGAGGTGCCCAGGCTGAGTGGAGTGCAGGCACCCAGGCAGAGTGGGATTGGAAGTGCCCAGGCTGAGTGGAGTGAATGTGCCCAGGCTGAGTGGAGTGGAGGTGCCCAGGCTGAGTGGAGTTGGGGTTCCCTGGCAGAGTGGGACTGGAAGTGCCAAGGCTGAGTGGAGTGAATGTGCCCAGGCTGAGTGGAGTGGAGGTGCCCAGGCCGAGTGGATTGCAGGTTCCCAGGCAGAGTGGGACTGAAAGTGCCCAGGCTGAGTGGAGTGAATGTGCCCAGGCTGAATGGAGTGGAGGTGCCCAGGCTGAGTGGAGTGCAGGTTCCCTGGCAGAGTGGGATTGGAAGTGCCCAGGCTGAGTGCAGTGAATGTGCCCAGGCTGAGTGGAGTGGAGGTGCCCAGGCTGAGTGGAGTTGGGGTTCCCTGGCAGAGTGGGACTGGACGTGCCAAGGCTGAGTGGAGTGAATGTACCCAGGCTGAGTGGAGTGGAGGTGCCCAGGCTGAGTGGAGTGCAGGTTCCCAGCAGAGTGGGACTGGAAGTGCCCAGGCTGAGTGGAGTGAATGTGCCCAGGCTGAGTGGAGTGAATGTGCCCAGGCAGAGTGGAGTGAATGTGCCCAGGCTGAGTGGAGTGGAGGTGCCCAGGCTGAGTGGAGTGCAGGTTCCCAGGCAGAGTGGGATTGGAAGTGCCCAGGCTGAGTGGAGTGAATGTGCCCAGGCTGAGTTGAGTGGAGGTGCCCATGCCGAGTGGAGTGCAGGTTCCCAGGCAGAGTGGGACTGGAAGTGCCCAGGCGGAGTTGAGTGAATGTGCCCAGGCTGAATGGGAGTCAATGTGCCTACAAAGAGTGGAGTGAATGTGCCCAGGCTGAGTGGAGTGGAGGTGCCCAGGCTGAGTGGAGTTGGGGTTCCCAGGCAGAGAGGGACAGGAAGTGCCCTGGCTGAGTGGAGTGAATGTGCCCAGGCTGCGTGGAGTGGAGGTTCCCAGGCTGAGTGGAGTGCAGGTTCCCAGCAGAGTGGGACTGGAAGTGCCCAGGCTGAGTGGAGTGAATGTGCCCAGGCTGAGTGGAGTGGAGGTGCCCAGGCTGAGTGGAGTGCAGGTTCCCAGGCAGAGTGGGACTGGAAGTGCCCAGGCTGAGTGGAGTGAATGTGCCCAGGCTGAATGGAGTGGAGGTGCCCAGGCTGAGTGGAGTGGAGGTGCCCAGGCTGAGTGGAGTGCAGGTTCCCAGCAGAGTGGGACTGGAAGTGCCCAGGCTGAGTGGAGTGAATGTGCCCAGGCTGAATGGAGTGGAGGTGCCCAGGCTGAGTGGAGTGCAGGTTCCCAGCAGAGTGGGACTGGAAGTGCCCAGGCTGAGTGGAGTGAATGTGCCCAGGCTGAGTGGAGTGAATGTGCCCAGGCTGAGTGGAGTGTAGGTGCCCAGGCTGAGTGGAGTGCAGGCACCCAGGCAGAGTGGGATTGGAAGTGCCCAGGCTGAGTGGAGTGAATGTGCCCAGGATGAGTGGAGTGGAGGTGCCCAGGCTGAGTGGAGTTGGGGTTCCCTGGCAGAGTGGGACTGGAAGTGCCAAGGCTGAGTGGAGTGAATGTGCCCAGGCTGAGTGGAGTGGAGTTGCCCAGGCCGAGTGGAGTGCAGGTTCCCAGGCAGAGTGGGACTGAAAGTGCCCAGGCTGAGTGGAGTGAATGTGCCCAGGCTGAATGGAGTGGAGGTGCCCAGGCTGAGTGGAGTGCAGGTTCCCTGGCAGAGTGGGATTGGAAGTGCCCAGGCTGAGTGCAGTGAATGTGCCCAGGCTGAGTGGAGTGGAGGTGCCCAGGCTGAGTGGAGTTGGGGTTCCCTGGCAGAGTGGGACTGGACGTGCCAAGGCTGAGTGGAGTGAATGTACCCAGGCTGAGTGGAGTGGAGGTGCCCAGGCTGAGTGGAGTGCAGGTTCCCAGCAGAGTGGGACTGGAAGTGCCCAGGCTGAGTGGAGTGAATGTGCCCAGGCTGAGTGGAGTGAATGTGCCCAGGCAGAGTGGAGTGAATGTGCCCAGGCTGAGTGGAGTGGAGGTGCCCAGGCTGAGTGGAGTGCAGGTTCCCAGGCAGAGTGGGATTGGAAGTGTCCAGGCTGAGTGGAGTGAATGTGCCCAGGCTGAGTGGAGTGGAGGTGCCCAGGCCGAGTGGAGTGCAGGTTCCCAGGCAGAGTGGGACTGGAAGTGCCCAGGCGGAGTGGAGTGAATGTGCCCAGGCTGAATGGGAGTCAATGTGCCTAGACAGAGTGGAGTGAATGTGCCCAGGCTGAGTGGAGTGGAGGTGCCCAGGCTGAGTGGAGTTGGGGTTCCCAGGCAGAGAGGGACTGGAAGTGCCCTGGCTGAGTGGAGTGAATGTGCCCAGGTTGCGTGGAGTGGAGGTTCCCAGGCTGAGTGGAGTGCAGGTTCCCAGCAGAGTGGGACTGGAAGTTCCCAGGCTGAGTGGAGTGAATGTGCCCAGGCTGAGTGGAGTGAATGTGCCCAGGCTGAGTGGAGTGAATGTGCCCAGGCTGAGTGGAGTGGAGGTGCCCTGGCTGAGTGGAGTGCAGGTTCCCAGGCAGAGTGGGACTGGAAGTGCCCAGGCTGAGTGGAGTGAATGTGCCCAGGCTGAGTGGAGTGAATGTGCCCAGGCTGAGTGGAGTGAATGTGCCCAGGCTGAGTGGAGTGGAGGTGCCCAGGCTGAGTGGAGTGCAGGTTCCCAGGCAGAGTGGGACTGGAAGTGCCCAGGCTGAGTGGAGTGAATGTGCCCAGGCTGAATGGAGTGGAGGTGCCCAGGCTGAGTGGAGTGCAGGTTCCCAGTCAGAGTGGGATTGGAAGTGCCCAGGCTGAGTGGAGTGAATGTACCCAGGCTGAGTGGAGTGGAGGTGCCCAGGCTGAGTGGAGTGCAGGTTCCCAGGCAGAGTGGGATTGGAAGTGTCCAGGCTGAGTGGAGTGAATGTGCCCAGGCTGAGTGGAGTGGAGGTGCCCAGGCCGAGTGGAGTGCAGGTTCCCAGGCAGAGTGGGACTGGAAGTGCCCAGGCGGAGTGGAGTGAATGTGCCCAGGCTGAATGGGAGTCAATGTGCCTAGACAGAGTGGAGTGAATGTGCCCAGGCTGAGTGGAGTGGAGGTGCCCAGGCTGAGTGGAGTTGGGGTTCCCAGGCAGAGAGGGACTGGAAGTGCCCTGGCTGAGTGGAGTGAATGTGCCCAGGTTGCGTGGAGTGGAGGTTCCCAGGCTGAGTGGAGTGCAGGTTCCCAGCAGAGTGGGACTGGAAGTGCCCAGGCTGAGTGGAGTGAATGTGCCCAGGCTGAGTGGAGTGAATGTGCCCAGGCTGAGTGGAGTGAATGTGCCCAGGCTGAGTGGAGTGGAGGTGCCCTGGCTGAGTGGAGTGCAGGTTCCCAGGCAGAGTGGGACTGGAAGTGCCCAGGCTGAGTGGAGTGAATGTGCCCAGGCTGAATGGAGTGGAGGTGCCCAGGCTGAGTGGAGTGCAGGTTCCCAGTCAGAGTGGGATTGGAAGTGCCCAGGCTGAGTGGAGTGAATGTACCCAGGCTGAGTGGAGTGGAGGTGCCCAGGCTGAGTGGAGTGCAGGTTCCCAGGCAGAGTGGGATTGGAAGTGCCCAGTCTGAGTGGAGTGAATGTGCCCAGGCTGAGTGGAGTGGAGGTGCCCAGGCTGAGTGGAGTTGGGGTTCCCTGGCAGAGTGGGATTGGAAGTGCCAAGGCTGAGTGAAGTGAATGTACCCAGGCTGAGTGGAGTGGAGGTGCCCAGGCTGAGTGGAGTGCTGGTTCCCAGGCAGAGTGGGATTGGAAGTTCCCAGGCTGAGTGGAGTGAATGTCCCCAGGCTGAGTGGATTGCATGTGCCCAGGCTGAGTGGAGTGCAGGTTCCCTGGCAGAGTGGGATTGGAAGTGCCCAGGCTGAGTGGAGTGAATGTGCCCAGGCTGAGTGGAGTGGAGGTGCCCATGCCGAGTGGAGTGCAGGTTCCCAGGCAGAGTGGGACTGGAAGTGCCCAGGCGGAGTGGAGTGAATGTGCCATGGCTGAATGGGAGTCAATGTGCCTAGACAGAGTGGAGTGAATGTGCCCGGCCGCCGGAGCCCGAAACGTGCGTTTCCCCATTGCCTTGAATGGGCGCGGAGAGAGGGGGGCGCTTTTTGGCTCGTGGCGCGGGCACCGTTGCGCCAAAGCGTCAAGTGTCACACCTCCCCGTGCTCGGGGCGGCCCCTTGGAGCTAACTGGCTGGGTCTGGAGGGGCTGCGAGGCCGCCCAGGAGAACGGGTCCAAACCGCGTTCCGATCGGACGAGAATTGAGGGCGGGACACAGTTCCGCGGTTCACTTTCCGCCCGGGCAAAGGGCCTATAACTTGCGGCGGGAGGGCTTAAGAGTGGGCCCCCGCGAGTCAGGTGGAGAGCCAGGTGTGGAGAGGAGTAGCGGAGGTTCCCAGTCAGAGTGGGAGTGGAGGTTCCTGGGCAGAGTGGGACTGGAAGTGCCCAGGCTGAGTGGAGTGAATGTGCCCTGGCTGAGTGGAGTGAATGTGCCCAGGCTGAGTGGAGTGGAGGTGCCCAGGCCGAGTAGAGTGCAGGCACCCAGGCAGAGTGGGATTGGAAGTGCCCAGGCTGAGTGGAGTGAATGTGCCCAGGCTGAGTGGAGTGGAGGTGCCCAGGCCGAGTGGAGTGCAGGTTCCCAGGCAGAGTGGGACTGGAAGTGCCCAGGCTGAGTGGAGTGAATGTGCCCAGGCTGAGTGGAGTGGAGGTGCCCAGGCTGAGTGGAGTTGGGGTTCCCTGGCAGAGTGGGACTGGAAGTGCCAAGGCTGAGTGGAGTGAATGTGCCCAGGCTGAGTGGAGTGGAGGAGCCCAGGCCGAGTGGAGTGCAGGTTCCGAGGCAGAGTGGGACTGAAAGTGCCCAGGCTGAGTGGAGTGAATGTGCCCCAGGCTGAATGGAGTGGAGGTGCCCAGGCCGAGTGGAGTGCAGGTTCCCAGGCAGAGTGGGACTGAAAGTGCCCAGGCTGAGTGGAGTGAATGTGCCCCAGGCTGAATGGAGTGGAGGTGCCCAGGCTGAGTGGAGTGCAGGTTCCCTGGCAGAGTGGGATTGGAAGTGCCCAGGCTGAGTGGAGTGAATGTGCCCAGGCTGAGTGGAGTGGAGGTGCCCAGGCTGAGTGGAGTTGGGGTTCCCTGGCAGAGTGGGACTGGAAGTGCCAAGGCTGAGTGGAGTGAAGGTACCCAGGCTGAGTGGAGTGGAGGTGCCCAGGCTGAGTGGAGTGCAGGTTCCCAGCAGAGTGGGACTGGAAGTGCCCAGGCGGAGTGGAGTGAATGTGCCCAGGCTGAGTGGAGTGGAGGTGCCTAGACAGAGTGGAGTGAATGTGCCCAGCCGCCGGAGCCCGAAACGTGCGTTTCCCCATTGCCTTGAATGGGCGCGGAGAGAGGGGGGCGCTTTTTGGCTCGTGGCGCGGGCACCGTTGCGCCAAACCGTCAAGTGTCACCCCTCCCCGTGCTCGGGGCGGCCCCTTGGAGCTAACTGGCTGGGTCTGGAGGGGCTGCGAGGCCGCCCAGGGGAACGGGTCCAAACCGCGTTCCGATCGGACGAGAATTGAGGGCGGGACACAGTTCCGCGGTTCACTTTCCGCCCGGGCAAAGGGCCTATTACTTGCGGCGGGAGGGCTTAAGAGTGGGCCCCCGTGAGTCGGGTGGAGAGCCGGGTGTGGAGAGGAGTAGCGGAGGTTCCCAGTCAGAGTGGGAGTGGAGGTTCCTGGGCAGAGTGGGACTGGAAGTTCCCAGGCTGAGTGGAGTGAATGTGCCCAGGCTGAGTGGAGTGAATGTGGCCAGGCTGAGTGGAGTGGAGGTGCCCAGGCTGAGTGGAGTGCAGGAACCCAGGCAGAGTGGGATTGGAAGTGCCCAGGCTGAGTGGAGTGAATGTGCCCAGGCTGAGTGGAGTGGAGGTGCCCAGGCTGAGTGGATTTGGGGTTCCCTGGCAGAGTGGGACTGGAAGTGCCAAGGCTGAGTGGAGTGAATGTGCCCAGGCTGAGTGGAGTGGAGGTGCCCAGGCCGAGTGGAGTACAGGTTCCCAGGCAGAGTGGGACTGGAAGTGCCCAGGCGGAGTGGAGTGAATGTGCCCAGGCTGAATGGGAGTCAATGTGCCAAGACAGAGTGGAGTGAATGTGCCCGGCCGCCGGAGCCCGAAACGTGCGTTTCCCCATTGCCTTGATTGGGCGCGGAGAGAGGGGGGCGCTTTTTGGCTCGTGGCGCGGGCACCGTTGCGCCAAACCGTCAAGTGTCACCCCTCCCCGTGCTCGGGGCGGCCCCTTGGAGCTAACTGGCTGGGTCTGGAGGGGCTGCGAGGCCGCCCAGGAGAACGGGTCCAAACCGCGCTCCGATCGGACGAGAATTGAGGGCGGGACACAGTTCCGCGGTTCACTTTCCGCCCGGGCAAAGGGCCTATAACTAGCGGCGGGAGGGCTTAAGAGTGGGCCCCCGCGAGTCAGGTGGAGAGCCGGGTGTGGAGAGGAGTAGCGGAGGTTCCCAGTCAGAGTGGGAGTGGAGGTTCCTGGGCAGAGTGGGACTGGAAGTGCCCAGGCTGAGTGGAGTGAATGTGCCCTGGCTGAGTGGAGTGAATGTGGCCAGGCTGAGTGGAGTGGAGGTGCCCAGGCTGAGTGGAGTGCAGGCACCCAGGCAGAGTGGGATTGGAAGTGCCCTGGCTGAGTGGAGTGAATGTGCCCAGGCTGAGTGGAGTGGAGGTGCCCAGGCTGAGTGGATTTGGGGTTCCCTGGCAGAGTGGGACTGGAAGTGCCAAGGCTGAGTGGAGTGAATGTGCCCAGGCAGAGTGGAGTGGAGGTGCCCAGGCCAAGTGGAGTGCAGGTTCCCAGGCAGAGTGGGACTGGAAGTGCCCAGGCGGAGTGGAGTGAATGTGCCCAGGCTGAATGGGAGTCAATGTGCCAAGACAGAGTGGAGTGAATGTGCCCGGCCGCCGGAGCCCGAAACGTGCGTTTCCCCATTGCCTTGAATGGGCGCGGAGAGAGGGGGGCGCTTTTTGGCTCGTGGCGCGGGCACCGTTGCGCCAAAGCGTCAAGTGTCACCCCTCCCCGTGCTCGGGGCGGCCCCTTGGAGCTAACTGGCTGGGTCTGGAGGGGCTGCGAGGCCGCCCAGGAGAACGGGTCCAAACCGCGTTCCGATCGGACGAGAATTGAGGGCGGGACACAGTTCCGCGGTTCACTTTCCGCCCGGGCAAAGGGCCTATAACTTGCGGCGGGAGGGCTTAAGAGTGGGCCCCCGCGAGTCGGGTGGAGAGCCGGGTGTGGAGAGGAGTAGCGGAGGTTCCCAGTCAGAGTGGGAGTGGAGGTTCCTGGGCAGTGTGGGACAGGAAGTGCCCAGGCTGAGTGGAGTGAATGTGCCCTGGCTGAGTGGAGTGAATGTGGCCAGGCTGAGTGGAGTGTAGGTGCCCAGGCTGAGTGGAGTGCAGGCACCCAGGCAGAGTGGGATTGGAAGTGCCCAGGCTGAGTGGAGTGAATGTGCCCAGGATGATTGGAGTGGAGGTGCCCAGGCTGAGTGGAGTTGGGGTTCCCTGGCAGAGTGGGACTGGAAGTGCCAAGGCTGAGTGGAGTGAATGTGCCCAGGCTGAGTGGAGTGGAGGTGCCCAGGCCGAGTGGAGTGCAGGTTCCCAGGCAGAGTGGGACTGAAAGTGCCCAGGCTGAGTGGAGTGAATGTTCCCAGGCTGAATGGAGTGGAGGTGCCCAGGCTGAGTGGAGTGCAGGTTCCCTGGCAGAGTGGGATTGGAAGTGCCCAGGCTGAGTGCAGTGAATGTGCCCAGGCTGAGTGGAGTGGAGGTGCCCAAGCTGAGTGGAGTTGGGGTTCCCTGGCAGAGTGGGACTGGACGTGCCAAGGCTGAGTGGAGTGAATGTACCCAGGCTGAGTGGAGTGGAGGTGCCCAGGCTGAGTGGAGTGCAGGTTCCCAGCAGAGTGGGACTGGAAGTGCCCAGGCTGAGTGGAGTGAATGTGCCCAGGCTGAGTGGAGTGAATGTGCCCTGGCAGAGTGGAGTGAATGTGCCCAGGCTGAGTGGAGTGGAGGTGCCCAGGCTGAGTGGAGTGCAGGTTCCCAGGCAGAGTGGGATTGGAAGTGTCCAGGCTGAGTGGAGTGAATGTGCCCAGCCTGAATGGGAGTCAATGTGCCTAGACAGAGTGGAGTGAATGTGCCCAGGCTGAGTGGAGTGGAGGTGCCCAGGCTGAGTGGAGTTGGGGTTCCCAGGCAGAGAGGGACTGGAAGTGCCCTGGCTGAGTGGAGTGAATGTGCCCAGGCTGCGTGGAGTGGAGGTTCCCAGGCTGATTGGAGCGCAGGTTCCCAGCAGAGTGGGATTGGAAGTGCCCAGGCTGAGTGCAGTGAATGTGCCCAGGCTGAGTGGAGTGGAGGTGCCAGGCTGAGTGGAGTTGGGGTACCCTGGCAGAGTGGGACTGGAAGTGCCAAGGCTGAGTGGAGTGAATGTACCCAGGCTGAGTGGAGTGGAGATGCCCAGGCTGAGTGGAGTGCAGGTTCCCAGCAGAGTGGGACTGGAAGTGCCCAGGCTGAGTGGAGTGAATGTGCCCAGGCTGAGTGGAGTGAATTTTCCCAGGTAGAGTGTTGTGACTGTGCCGAGGCTGAGTGGAGTGGAGGTGCCCAGGCTGAGTGGAGTGCAGGTTCCCAGGCAGAGTGGGATTGGAAGTTGCCAGGCTGAGTGGAGTGAATGTGCCCAGGCTGAGTGGAGTGAATGTGCCCAGGCTGAGTGGAGTGAATGTGCCCAGGCTGACTGGAGAGAATGTGCCCAGGCTGAGTGGATTGGAGGTGCCCAGGCTGAGTGGAGTGCAGGTTCCCAGGCAGAGTGGGACTGGAAGTGCCCAGGCTGAGTGGAGTGAATGTGCCCAGGCTGAGTGGAGTGAATGTTCCCAGGCTTAATGGGAGTCAATGTGCCTAGACAGAGTGGAGTGAATGTGCCCAGGCTGAGTGGAGTGGAGGTGCCCAGGCTGAGTGGAGTTGGGTTTCCCAGGCAGAGAGGGACTGGAAGTGCCCTGGCTGAGTGGAGTGAATGTGCCCAGGCTGCGTGGAGTGGAGGTTCCCAGGCTGAGTGGAGTGCAGGTTCCCAGCAGAGTGGGATTGGAAGTACCCAGGCTGAGTGGAGTGGAGGTGCCCAGGCTGAGTGGAGTGCAGGTTCCCAGGCAGAGTGGGATTGGAAGTGCCCAGGCTGAGTGGAGTGAATGTGCCCAGGCTGAGTGGAGTGGAGGTGCCCAGGCTGAGTGGAGTTGGGGTTCCCAGGCTGAGTGGAGTGGAGGTGCCCAGGCTGAGTGGAGTGAATGTACCCAGGCTGAGTGGAGTGGAGGTGCCCAGGCTTAGTGGAGTGCTGGTTCCCAGGCAGAGTGGGATTGGAAGTTCCCAGGCTGAGTGGAGTGAATGTCCCCAGGCTGAGTGGAGTGAATGTGCCCAGGCAGAGTGGAGTGAATGTGCCGAGGCTGAGTGGAGTGGAGGTGCCAAGGCTGAGTGGAGTGCAGGTTCCCAGGCAGAGTGGGATTGGAAGTGCCCAGGCTGAGTGCAGTGAATGTGCCCAGGCTGAGTGGAGTGGAGGTGCCAGGCTGAGTGGAGTTGGGGTACCCTGGCAGAGTGGGACTGGAAGTGCCAAGGCTGAGTGGAGTGAATGTACCCAGGCTGAGTGGAGTGGAGGTGCCCAGGCTGAGTGGAGTGCAGGTTCCCAGCAGAGTGGGACTGGAAGTGCCCAGGCTGAGTGGAGTGAATGTGCCCAGACTGAGTGGAGTGAATGTGCCCAGGCAGAGTGGAGTGAATGTGCCGAGGCTGAGTGGAGTGGAGGTGCCCAGGCTGAGTGGAGTGCAGGTTCCCAGGCAGAGTGGGATTGGAAGTGCCCAGGCTGAGTGGAGTGAATGTGCCCAGGCTGAGTGGAGTGGAGGTGCCCAGGCTGAATGGAGTTGGGGTTCCCTGGCAGAGTGGAACTGGAAGTGCCAACGGTGAGTGGAGTGAATGTGCCCAGGCTGAGTGGATTGCATGTGCCCAGGCAGAGTGGAGTGCAGGTTCCCTGGCAGAGTGGGATTGGAACATCCCAGGCTGAGTGGAGTGAATGTGCCCAGGCTGACTGGAGTGGAGGTGCCAAGGCCGAGTGGAGTGCAGGTTCCCAGGCAGAGTGGGACTGGAAGTGCCCAGGCTGAGTGGAGTGAATGTGCCCAGGCTGAATGGAGTGGAGGTGCCCAGGCTGAGTGGAGTGCGGGTTCCCAGGCAGAGTGGGATTGGAAGTGCCCAGGCTGAGTGGAGTGAATGTGCCCAGGCTGATTGGAGTGGAGGTGCCCAGGCTGAATGGAGTTGGGGTTCCCTGGCAGAGAGGGACTGGAAGTGCCAACGCTGAGTGGAGTGAATTTGCCCAGGCTGAGTGGAGTGGAGGTGCCCAGGCTGAGTGGAGTGCTGGTTCCCAGGCTGAGTGGGATTGGAAGTGCCCAGGCTGAGTGGAGTAATGTACCCAGGCTGAGTGGAGTGCAGGTGCCCAGGCTGAGAGGAGTGCAGGTTCCCAGGCAGAGTGGGATTGGAAGTGCCCAGGCTGAGTGGAGTGAATGTGCCCAGGCTGAGTGGAGTGGAGGTGCCCAGGCCGAGTGGAGTGCAGGTTCCCAGGCAGAGTGGGACTGGAAGTGCCCAGGCGGAGTGGAGTGAATGTGCCCAGGCTGAATGGGAGTCAATGTGCCTAGACAGAGTGGAGTGAATGTGCCCGGCCGCCGGAGCCCGAAACGTGCGTTTCCCCATTACCTTGAATGGGCGCGGAGAGAGGGGGGCGCTTTTTGGCTCGTGGCGCGGGCACCGTTGCGCCAAAGCGTCAAGTGTCAAACCTCCCCGTGATCGGGGCGGCCCCTTGGAGCTAACTGGCTGGGTCTGGAGGGGCTGCGAGGCCGCCCAGGAGAACGGGTCCAAACCGCGTTCCGATCGGACGAGAATTGAGGGCGGGACACAGTTCCGCGGTTCACTTTCCGCCCGGGCAAAGGGCCTATAACTTGCGGCGGGAGGGCTTAAGAGTGGGCCCCCGCAAGTCGGGTGGAGAGCCGGGTGTGGAGAGGAGTAGCGGAGGTTCCCAGTCAGAGTGGGAGTGGAGGTTCCTGGGCAGAGTGGGACTGGAAGTGCCCAGGCTGAGTGGAGTGAATGTGCCCTGGCTGAGTGGAGTGAATGTGGCCAGGCTGAGTGGAGTGGAGGTGCCCAGGCTGAGTGGAGTGCAGGCACCAAGGCAGAGTGGGATTGGAAGTGCCCAGGCTGAGTGGAGTGAATGTGCCCAGGCTGAGTGGAGTGGAGGTGCCCAGGCCGAGTGGAGTGCAGGTTCCCAGTCAGAGTGGGACTGGAAGTGCCCAGGCTGAGTGGAGTGAATGTGCCCAGGCTGAGTGGAGTGGAGGTGCCCAGGCTGAGTGGAGTTGGGGTTCCCTGGCAGAGTGGGACTGGAAGTGCCCAGGCTGAGTGGAGTGAATGTGCCCAGGCTGAATGGAGTGGAGGTGCCCAGGCTGAGTGGAGGTGCCCAGGCTGAGTGGAGTACAGGTTCCCAGGCAGAGTGGGATTGGAAGTGCCCAGGCTGAGTGGAGTGAATGTGCCCTGGCTGAGTGGAGTGAATGTGCCCAGGCTGAGTGGAGTGAATGTGCCCAGGCTGACTGGAGAGAATGTGCCCAGGCTGAGTGGATTGGAGGTGCCCAGGCTGAGTGGAGTGCAGGGTCCCAGGCAGAGTGGGACTGGAAGTGCCCAGGCTGAGTGGAGTGAATGTGCCCAGGCTGAGTGGAGTGAATGTTCCCAGGCTGAATGGGAGTCAATGTGCCTAGACAGAGTGGAGTGAATGTGCCCAGGCTGAGTGGAGTGGAGGTGCCCAGGCTGAGTGGAGTTGGGGTTCCCAGGCCGAGAGGGACTGGAAGTGCCCTGGCTGAGTGGAGTGAATGTGCCCAGGCTGCGTGGAGTGGAGGTTCCCAGGCTGAGTGGAGTGCAGGTTCCCAGCAGAGTGGGATTGGAAGTACCCAGGCTGAGTGGAGTGGAGGTGCCCAGGCTGAGTGGAGTGCAGGTTCCCAGGCAGAGTGGGATTGGAAGTGCCCAGGCTGAGTGGAGTGAATGTGCCCAGGCTGAGTGGAGTGGAGGTCCCCAGGTTGAGTGGAGTTGGGGTTCCCTGGCAGAGTGGGAGTGGAAGTGCCAAGGCTGAGTGGAGTGAATGTACCCAGGCTGAGTGGAGTGGAGGTGCCCAGGCTGAGTGGAGTGCTGGTTCCCAGGCAGAGTGGGATTGGAAGTTCCCAGGCTGAGTGGAGTGAATGTCCCCAGGCTGAGTTGATTGCATGTGCCCAGGCTGAGTGGAGTGCAGGTTCCCTGGCAGAGTGGGATTGGAAGTGCCCAGGCTGAGTGGAGTGAATGTGCCCAGGCTGACTGGAGTGGAGGTGCCCAGGCCGAGTGGAGTGCAGGTTCCCAGGCAGGGTGGGACTGGAAGTGCCCAGGCGGAGTGGAGTGAATGTGCCCAGGCTGAATGGGAGTCAATGTGCCTAGACAGAGTGGAGTGAATGTGCCCGGCCGCCGGAGCCCGAAACGTGCGTTTCCCCATTGCCTTGAATGGGCGCGGAGAGAGGGGGGCGCTTTTTGGCTCGTGGCGCGGGCACCGTTGCGCCAAAGCGTCAAGTGTCACACCTCCCCGTGCTCGGGGCGGCCCCTTGGAGCTAACTGGCTGGGTCTGGAGGGGCGGCGAGGCCGCCCAGGAGAACGGGTCCAAACCGCGTTCCGATCGGACGAGAATTTAGGGCGGGACACAGTTCCGCGGTTCACTTTCCGCCCGGGCAAAGGGCCTATAACTTGCGCCGGGAGGGCTTAAGAGTGGGCCCCCGCGAGTCGGGTGGAGAGCCGGGTGTGGAGAGGAGTAGCGGAGGTTCCCAGTCAGAGTGGGAGTGGAGGTTCCTGGGCAGATTGGGACTGGAAGTGCCCAGGCTGAGTGGAGTGAATGTGCCCTGGCTGAGTGGAGTGAATGTGGCCAGGCTGAGTGGAGTGGAGGTGCCCAGGCTGAGTGGAGTGCAGGCACCCAGGCAGAGTGGGATTGGAAGTGCCCAGGCTGAATGGAGTGAATGTGCCCAGGCTGAGTGGAGTGGAGGTGCCCAGGCTGAGTGGATTTGGGGTTCCCTGGCAGAGTGGGACTGGAAGTGCCAAGGCTGAGTGGAGTGAATGTGCCCAGGCTGAGTGGAGTGGAGGTGCCCAGGCCGAGTGGAGTGCAGGTTCCCAGGCAGAGTGGGACTGGAAGTGCCCAGGCGGAGTGGAGTGAATGTGCCCAGGCTGAATGGGAGTCAATGTGCCTAGACAGAGTGGAGTGAATGTGCCCGGCCGCCGGAGCCCGAAACGTGCGTTTCCCCATTGCCTTGAATGGGCGCGGAGAGAGGGGGGCGCTTTTTGGCTCGTGGCGCGGGCACCGTTGCGCCAAAGCGTCAAGTGTCACCCCTCCCCGTGCTCGGGGCGGCCCCTTGGAGCTAACTGGCTGGGTCTGGAGGGGCTGCGAGGCCGCCCAGGAGAACGGGTCCAAACCGCGTTCCGATCGGACGAGAATTGAGGGCGGGACACAGTTCCGCGGTTCACTTTCCGCCCGGGCAAAGGGCCTATAACTTGCGGCGGGAGGGCTTAAGAGTGGGCCCCCGCGAGTCGGGTGGAGAGCCGGGTGTGGAGAGGAGTAGCGGAGGTTCCCAGTCAGAGTGGGAGTGGAGGTTCCTGGGCAGTGTGGGACTGGAAGTGCCCAGGCTGAGTGGAGTGAATGTGCCCTGGCTGAGTGGAGTGCATGTGGCCAGGCTGAGTGGAGTGGAGGTGCCCAGGCTGAGTGGAGTGCAGGCACCCAGGCAGAGTGGGATTGGAAGTGCCCAGGCTGAGTGGAGTGAATGTGCCCAGGCTGAGTGGAGTGGAGGTGCCCAGGCTGAGTGGAGTTGGGGTTCCCTGGCAGAGTGGGACTGGAAGTGCCAAGGCTGAGTGGAGTGAATGTGCCCAGGCTGAGTGGAGTGGAGGTGCCCAGGCCGAGTGGATTGCAGGTTCCCAGGCAGAGTGGGACTGAAAGTGCCCAGGCTGAGTGGAGTGAATGTGCCCAGGCTGAATGGAGTGGAGGTGCCCAGGCTGAGTGGAGTGCAGGTTCCCTGGCAGAGTGGGATTGGAAGTGCCCAGGCTGAGTGCAGTGAATGTGCCCAGGCTGAGTGGAGTGGAGGTGCCCAGGCTGAGTGGAGTTGGGGTTCCCTGGCAGAGTGGGACTGGACGTGCCAAGGCTGAGTGGAGTGAATGTACCCAGGCTGAGTGGAGTGGAGGTGCCCAGGCTGAGTGGAGTGCAGGTTCCCAGCAGAGTGGGACTGGAAGTGCCCAGGCTGAGTGGAGTGAATGTGCCCAGGCTGAGTGGAGTGAATGTGCCCAGGCAGAGTGGAGTGAATGTGCCCAGGCTGAGTGGAGTGGAGGTGCCCAGGCTGAGTGGAGTGCAGGTTCCCAGGCAGAGTGGGATTGGAAGTGCCCAGGCTGAGTGGAGTGAATGTGCCCAGGCTGAGTTGAGTGGAGGTGCCCATGCCGAGTGGAGTGCAGGTTCCCAGGCAGAGTGGGACTGGAAGTGCCCAGGCGGAGTTGAGTGAATGTGCCCAGGCTGAATGGGAGTCAATGTGCCTACAAAGAGTGGAGTGAATGTGCCCAGGCTGAGTGGAGTGGAGGTGCCCAGGCTGAGTGGAGTTGGGGTTCCCAGGCAGAGAGGGACAGGAAGTGCCCTGGCTGAGTGGAGTGAATGTGCCCAGGCTGCGTGGAGTGGAGGTTCCCAGGCTGAGTGGAGTGCAGGTTCCCAGCAGAGTGGGACTGGAAGTGCCCAGGCTGAGTGGAGTGAATGTGCCCAGGCTGAGTGGAGTGGAGGTGCCCAGGCTGAGTGGAGTGCAGGTTCCCAGGCAGAGTGGGACTGGAAGTGCCCAGGCTGAGTGGAGTGAATGTGCCCAGGCTGAATGGAGTGGAGGTGCCCAGGCTGAGTGGAGTGCAGGTTCCCAGGCAGAGTGGGATTGGAAGTGCCCAGGCTGAGTGGAGTGAATGTACCCAGGCTGAGTGGAGTGGAGGTGCCCAGGCTGAGTGGAGTGCAGGTTCCCAGGCAGAGTGGGATTGGAAGTGCCCAGGCTGAGTGGAGTGAATGTGCCCAGGCTGAGTGGAGTGGAGGTGCCCAGGCTGAGTGGAGTTGGGGTTCCCTGGCAGAGTGGGACTGGAAGTGCCCAGGCTGAGTGGAGTGAATGTGCCCAGGCTGAGTGGAGTGAAGGTGCCCAGGCTGAGTGGAGTTGGGGTTCCCTGGCAGAGTGGGACTGGAAGTGCCAAGGCTGAGTGGAGTGAATGTGCCCAGGCTGAGTGGAGTGGAGGTGCCCAGGCCGAGTGGAGTGCAGGTTCCCAGGCAGAGTGGGACTGAAAGTGCCCAGGCTGAGTGGAGTGAATGTGCCCAAGGCTGAATGGAGTGGAGGTGCCCAGGCCGAGTGGAGTGCAGGTTCCCAGGCAGAGTGGGACTGAAAGTGCCCAGGCTGAGTGGAGTGAATGTGCCCCAGGCTGAATGGAGTGGAGGTGCCCAGGCTGAGAGGAGTGCAGGTTCCCTGGCAGAGTGGGATTGGAAGTGCCCAGGCTGAGTGGAGTGAATGTGCCCAGGCTGAGTGGAGTGGAGGTGCCCAGGCTGAGTGGAGTTGGGGTTCCCTGGCAGAGTGGGACTGGAAGTGCCAAGGCTGACTGGAGTGAAGGTACCCAGGCTGAGTGGAGTGGAGGTGCCCAGGCTGAGTGGAGTGCAGGTTCCCAGCAGAGTGGGACTGGAAGTGCCCAGGCTGAGTGGAGTGAATGTGCCCAGGCTGAATGGAGTGGAGGTGCCCAGGCTGAGTGGAGTGCAGGTTCCCAGCAGAGTGGGACTGGAAGTGCCCAGGCTGAGTGGAGTGAATGTGCCCAGGCTGAGTGGAGTGAATGTGCCCAGGCTGAGTGGAGTGTAGGTGCCCAGGCTGAGTGGAGTGCAGGCACCCAGGCAGAGTGGGATTGGAAGTGCCCAGGCTGAGTGGAGTGAATGTGCCGAGGATGAGTGGAGTGGAGGTGCCCAGGCTGAGTGGAGTTGGGGTTCCCTGGCAGAGTGGGACTGGAAGTGCCAAGGCTGAGTGGAGTGAATGTGCCCAGGCTGAGTGGAGTGGAGTTGCCCAGGCCGAGTGGAGTGCAGGTTCCCAGGCAGAGTGGGACTGAAAGTGCCCAGGCTGAGTGGAGTGAATGTGCCCAGGCTGAATGGAGTGGAGGTGCCCAGGCTGAGTGGAGTGCAGGTTCCCTGGCAGAGTGGGATTGGAAGTGCCCAGGCTGAGTGCAGTGAATGTGCCCAGGCTGAGTGGAGTGGAGGTGCCCAGGCTGAGTGGAGTTGGGGTTCCCTGGCAGAGTGGGACTGGACGTGCCAAGGCTGAGTGGAGTGAATGTACCCAGGCTGAGTGGAGTGGAGGTGCCCAGGCTGAGTGGAGTGCAGGTTCCCAGCAGAGTGGGACTGGAAGTGCCCAGGCTGAGTGGAGTGAATGTGCCCAGGCTGAGTGGAGTGAATGTGCCCAGGCAGAGTGGAGTGAATGTGCCCAGGCTGAGTGGAGTGGAGGTGCCCAGGCTGAGTGGAGTGCAGGTTCCCAGGCAGAGTGGGATTGGAAGTGTCCAGGCTGAGTGGAGTGAATGTGCCCAGGCTGAGTGGAGTGGAGGTGCCCAGGCCGAGTGGAGTGCAGGTTCCCAGGCAGAGTGGGACTGGAAGTGCCCAGGCGGAGTGGAGTGAATGTGCCCAGGCTGAATGGGAGTCAATGTGCCTAGACAGAGTGGAGTGAATGTGCCCAGGCTGAGTGGAGTGGAGGTGCCCAGGCTGAGTGGAGTTGGGGTTCCCAGGCAGAGAGGGACTGGAAGTGCCCTGGCTGAGTGGAGTGAATGTGCCCAGGTTGCGTGGAGTGGAGGTTCCCAGGCTGAGTGGAGTGCAGGTTCCCAGCAGAGTGGGACTGGAAGTGCCCAGGCTGAGTGGAGTGAATGTGCCCAGGCTGAGTGGAGTGAAGGTGCCCAGGCTGAGTGGAGTGAATGTGCCCAGGCTGAGTGGAGTGGAGGTGCCCTGGCTGAGTGGAGTGCAGGTTCCCAGGCAGAGTGGGACTGGAAGTGCCCAGGCTGAGTGGAGTGAATGTGCCCAGGCTGAGTGGAGTGAATGTGCCCAGGCTGAGTGGAGTGAATGTGCCCAGGCTGAGTGGAGTGGAGGTGCCCTGGCTGAGTGGAGTGCAGGTTCCCAGGCAGAGTGGGACTGGAAGTGCCCAGGCTGAGTGGAGTGAATGTGCCCAGGCTGAATGGAGTGGAGGTTCCCAGGCTGAGTGGAGTGCAGGTTCCCAGTCAGAGTGGGATTGGAAGTGCCCAGGCTGAGTGGAGTGAATGTACCCAGGCTGAGTGGAGTGGAGGTGCCCAGGCTGAGTGGAGTGCAGGTTCCCAGGCAGAGTGGGATTGGAAGTGCCCAGTCTGAGTGGAGTGAATGTGCCCAGGCTGAGTGGAGTGGAGGTGCCCAGGCTGAGTGGAGTTGGGGTTCCCTGGCAGAGTGGGACTGGAAGTGCCAAGGCTGAGTGAAGTGAATGTACCCAGGCTGAGTGGAGTGGAGGTGCCCAGGCTGAGTGGAGTGCTGGTTCCCAGGCAGAGTGGGATTGGAAGTTCCCAGGCTGAGTGGAGTGAATGTCCCCAGGCTGAGTGGATTGCATGTGCCCAGGCTGAGTGGAGTGCAGGTTCCCTGGCAGAGTGGGATTGGAAGTGCCCAGGCTGAGTGGAGTGAATGTGCCCAGGCTGAGTGGAGTGGAGGTGCCCATGCCGAGTGGAGTGCAGGTTCCCAGGCAGAGTGGGACTGAAAGTGCCCAGGCTGAGTGGAGTGAATGTGCCCCAGGCTGAATGGAGTGGAGGTGCCCAGGCTGAGAGGAGTGCAGGTTCCCTGGCAGAGTGGGATTGGAAGTGCCCAGGCTGAGTGGAGTGAATGTGCCCAGGCTGAGTGGAGTGGAGGTGCCCAGGCTGAGTGGAGTTGGGGTTCCCTGGCAGAGTGGGACTGGAAGTGCCAAGGCTGACTGGAGTGAAGGTACCCAGGCTGAGTGGAGTGGAGGTGCCCAGGCTGAGTGGAGTGCAGGTTCCCAGCAGAGTGGGACTGGAAGTGCCCAGGCTGAGTGGAGTGAATGTGCCCAGGCTGAATGGAGTGGAGGTGCCCAGGCTGAGTGGAGTGCAGGTTCCCAGCAGAGTGGGACTGGAAGTGCCCAGGCTGAGTGGAGTGAATGTGCCCAGGCTGAGTGGAGTGAATGTGCCCAGGCTGAGTGGAGTGTAGGTGCCCAGGCTGAGTGGAGTGCAGGCACCCAGGCAGAGTGGGATTGGAAGTGCCCAGGCTGAGTGGAGTGAATGTGCCGAGGATGAGTGGAGTGGAGGTGCCCAGGCTGAGTGGAGTTGGGGTTCCCTGGCAGAGTGGGACTGGAAGTGCCAAGGCTGAGTGGAGTGAATGTGCCCAGGCTGAGTGGAGTGGAGTTGCCCAGGCCGAGTGGAGTGCAGGTTCCCAGGCAGAGTGGGACTGAAAGTGCCCAGGCTGAGTGGAGTGAATGTGCCCAGGCTGAATGGAGTGGAGGTGCCCAGGCTGAGTGGAGTGCAGGTTCCCTGGCAGAGTGGGATTGGAAGTGCCCAGGCTGAGTGCAGTGAATGTGCCCAGGCTGAGTGGAGTGGAGGTGCCCAGGCTGAGTGGAGTTGGGGTTCCCTGGCAGAGTGGGACTGGACGTGCCAAGGCTGAGTGGAGTGAATGTACCCAGGCTGAGTGGAGTGGAGGTGCCCAGGCTGAGTGGAGTGCAGGTTCCCAGCAGAGTGGGACTGGAAGTGCCCAGGCTGAGTGGAGTGAATGTGCCCAGGCTGAGTGGAGTGAATGTGCCCAGGCAGAGTGGAGTGAATGTGCCCAGGCTGAGTGGAGTGGAGGTGCCCAGGCTGAGTGGAGTGCAGGTTCCCAGGCAGAGTGGGATTGGAAGTGTCCAGGCTGAGTGGAGTGAATGTGCCCAGGCTGAGTGGAGTGGAGGTGCCCAGGCCGAGTGGAGTGCAGGTTCCCAGGCAGAGTGGGACTGGAAGTGCCCAGGCGGAGTGGAGTGAATGTGCCCAGGCTGAATGGGAGTCAATGTGCCTAGACAGAGTGGAGTGAATGTGCCCAGGCTGAGTGGAGTGGAGGTGCCCAGGCTGAGTGGAGTTGGGGTTCCCAGGCAGAGAGGGACTGGAAGTGCCCTGGCTGAGTGGAGTGAATGTGCCCAGGTTGCGTGGAGTGGAGGTTCCCAGGCTGAGTGGAGTGCAGGTTCCCAGCAGAGTGGGACTGGAAGTGCCCAGGCTGAGTGGAGTGAATGTGCCCAGGCTGAGTGGAGTGAAGGTGCCCAGGCTGAGTGGAGTGAATGTGCCCAGGCTGAGTGGAGTGGAGGTGCCCTGGCTGAGTGGAGTGCAGGTTCCCAGGCAGAGTGGGACTGGAAGTGCCCAGGCTGAGTGGAGTGAATGTGCCCAGGCTGAGTGGAGTGAATGTGCCCAGGCTGAGTGGAGTGAATGTGCCCAGGCTGAGTGGAGTGGAGGTGCCCTGGCTGAGTGGAGTGCAGGTTCCCAGGCAGAGTGGGACTGGAAGTGCCCAGGCTGAGTGGAGTGAATGTGCCCAGGCTGAATGGAGTGGAGGTTCCCAGGCTGAGTGGAGTGCAGGTTCCCAGTCAGAGTGGGATTGGAAGTGCCCAGGCTGAGTGGAGTGAATGTACCCAGGCTGAGTGGAGTGGAGGTGCCCAGGCTGAGTGGAGTGCAGGTTCCCAGGCAGAGTGGGATTGGAAGTGCCCAGTCTGAGTGGAGTGAATGTGCCCAGGCTGAGTGGAGTGGAGGTGCCCAGGCTGAGTGGAGTTGGGGTTCCCTGGCAGAGTGGGACTGGAAGTGCCAAGGCTGAGTGAAGTGAATGTACCCAGGCTGAGTGGAGTGGAGGTGCCCAGGCTGAGTGGAGTGCTGGTTCCCAGGCAGAGTGGGATTGGAAGTTCCCAGGCTGAGTGGAGTGAATGTCCCCAGGCTGAGTGGATTGCATGTGCCCAGGCTGAGTGGAGTGCAGGTTCCCTGGCAGAGTGGGATTGGAAGTGCCCAGGCTGAGTGGAGTGAATGTGCCCAGGCTGAGTGGAGTGGAGGTGCCCATGCCGAGTGGAGTGCAGGTTCCCAGGCAGAGTGGGACTGGAAGTGCCCAGGCGGAGTGGAGTGAATGTGCCATGGCTGAATGGGAGTCAATGTGCCTAGACAGAGTGGAGTGAATGTGCCCGGCCGCCGGAGCCCGAAACGTGCGTTTCCCCATTGCCTTGAATGGGCGCGGAGAGAGGGGGGCGCTTTTTGGCTCGTGGCGCGGGCACCGTTGCGCCAAAGCGTCAAGTGTCACACCTCCCCGTGCTCGGGGCGGCCCCTTGGAGCTAACTGGCTGGGTCTGGAGGGGCTGCGAGGCCGCCCAGGAGAACGGGTCCAAACCGTGTTCCGATCGGACGAGAATTGAGGGCGGGACACAGTTCCGCGGTTCACTTTCCGCCCGGGCAAAGGGCCTATAACTTGCGGCGGGAGGGCTTAAGAGTGGGCCCCCGCGAGTCAGGTGGAGAGCCAGGTGTGGAGAGGAGTAGCGGAGGTTCCCAGTCAGAGTGGGAGTGGAGGTTCCTGGGCAGAGTGGGACTGGAAGTGCCCAGGCTGAGTGGAGTGAATGTGCCCTGGCTGAGTGGAGTGAATGTGCCCAGGCTGAGTGGAGTGGAGGTGCCCAGGCTGAGTAGAGTGCAGGCACCCAGGCAGAGTGGGATTGGAAGTGCCCAGGCTGAGTGGAGTGAATGTGCCCAGGCTGAGTGGAGTGGAGGTGCCCAGGCCGAGTGGAGTGCAGGTTCCCAGGCAGAGTGGGACTGGAAGTGCCCAGGCTGAGTGGAGTGAATGTGCCCAGGCTGAGTGGAGTGGAGGTGCCCAGGCTGAGTGGAGTTGGGGTTCCCTGGCAGAGTGGGACTGGAAGTGCCAAGGCTGAGTGGAGTGAATGTGCCCAGGCTGAGTGGAGTGGAGGAGCCCAGGCCGAGTGGAGTGCAGGTTCCGAGGCAGAGTGGGACTGAAAGTGCCCAGGCTGAGTGGAGTGAATGTGCCCCAGGCTGAATGGAGTGGAGGTGCCCAGGCCGAGTGGAGTGCAGGTTCCCAGGCAGAGTGGGACTGAAAGTGCCCAGGCTGAGTGGAGTGAATGTGCCCCAGGCTGAATGGAGTGGAGGTGCCCAGGCTGAGTGGAGTGCAGGTTCCCTGGCAGAGTGGGATTGGAAGTGCCCAGGCTGAGTGGAGTGAATGTGCCCAGGCTGAGTGGAGTGGAGGTGCCCAGGCTGAGTGGAGTTGGGGTTCCCTGGCAGAGTGGGACTGGAAGTGCCAAGGCTGAGTGGAGTGAAGGTACCCAGGCTGAGTGGAGTGGAGGTGCCCAGGCTGAGTGGAGTGCAGGTTCCCAGCAGAGTGGGACTGGAAGTGCCCAGGCGGAGTGGAGTGAATGTGCCCAGGCTGAGTGGAGTGGAGGTGCCTAGACAGAGTGGAGTGAATGTGCCCAGCCGCCGGAGCCCGAAACGTGCGTTTCCCCATTGCCTTGAATGGGCGCGGAGAGAGGGGGGCGCTTTTTGGCTCGTGGCGCGGGCACCGTTGCGCCAAACCGTCAAGTGTCACCCCTCCCCGTGCTCGGGGCGGCCCCTTGGAGCTAACTGGCTGGGTCTGGAGGGGCTGCGAGGCCGCCCAGGGGAACGGGTCCAAACCGCGTTCCGATCGGACGAGAATTGAGGGCGGGACACAGTTCCGCGGTTCACTTTCCGCCCGGGCAAAGGGCCTATTACTTGCGGCGGGAGGGCTTAAGAGTGGGCCCCCGTGAGTCGGGTGGAGAGCCGGGTGTGGAGAGGAGTAGCGGAGGTTCCCAGTCAGAGTGGGAGTGGAGGTTCCTGGGCAGAGTGGGACTGGAAGTTCCCAGGCTGAGTGGAGTGAATGTGCCCTGGCTGAGTGGAGTGAATGTGGCCAGGCTGAGTGGAGTGGAGGTGCCCAGGCTGAGTGGAGTGCAGGCACCCAGGCAGAGTGGGATTGGAAGTGCCCAGGCTGAGTGGAGTGAATGTGCCCAGGCTGAGTGGAGTGGAGGTGCCCAGGCTGAGTGGATTTGGGGTTCCCTGGCAGAGTGGGACTGGAAGTGCCAAGGCTGAGTGGAGTGAATGTGCCCAGGCTGAGTGGAGTGGAGGTGCCCAGGCCGAGTGGAGTGCAGGTTCCCAGGCAGAGTGGGACTGGAAGTGCCCAGGCGGAGTGGAGTGAATGTGCCCAGGCTGAATGGGAGTCAATGTGCCAAGACAGAGTGGAGTGAATGTGCCCGGCCGCCGGAGCCCGAAACGTGCGTTTCCCCATTGCCTTGATTGGGCGCGGAGAGAGGGGGGCGCTTTTTGGCTCGTGGCGCGGTCACCGTTGCGCCAAAGCGTCAAGTGTCACCCCTCCCCGTGCTCGGGGCGGCCCCTTGGAGCTAACTGGCTGGGTCTGGAGGGGCTGCGAGGCCGCCCAGGAGAACGGGTCCAAACCGCGCTCCGATCGGACGAGAATTGAGGGCGGGACACAGTTCCGCGGTTCACTTTCCGCCCGGGCAAAGGGCCTATAACTAGCGGCGGGAGGGCTTAAGAGTGGGCCCCCGCGAGTCAGGTGGAGAGCCGGGTGTGGAGAGGAGTAGCGGAGGTTCCCAGTCAGAGTGGGAGTGGAGGTTCCTGGGCAGAGTGGGACTGGAAGTGCCCAGGCTGAGTGGAGTGAATGTGCCCTGGCTGAGTGGAGTGAATGTGCCCAGGCTGAGTGGAGTGGAGGTGCCCAGGCTGAGTAGAGTGCAGGCACCCAGGCAGAGTGGGATTGGAAGTGCCCAGGCTGAGTGGAGTGAATGTGCCCAGGCTGAGTGGAGTGGAGGTGCCCAGGCCGAGTGGAGTGCAGGTTCCCAGGCAGAGTGGGACTGGAAGTGCCCAGGCTGAGTGGAGTGAATGTGCCCAGGCTGAATGGAGTGGAGGTGCCCAGGCTGAGTGGAGTTGGGGTTCCCTGGCAGAGAGGGACTGAAAGTGCCCAGGCTGAGTGGAGTGAATGTGCCCAGGCTGAGTGGAGTGGAGGTGCCCAGGCCGAGTGGAGTGCAGGTTCCCAAGCAGAGTGGGACTGAAAGTGCCCAGGCTGAGTGGAGTGAATGTGCCCCAGGCTGAATGGAGTGGAGGTGCCCAGGCCGAGTGGAGTGCAGGTTCCCAGGCAGAGTGGGACTGAAAGTGCCCAGGCTGAGTGGAGTGAATGTGCCCCAGGCTGAATGGAGTGGAGGTGCCCAGGCTGAGTGGAGTGCAGGTTCCCTGGCAGAGTGGGATTGGAAGTGCCCAGGCTGAGTGGAGTGAATGTGCCCAGGCTGAGTGGAGTGGAGGTGCCCAGGCTGAGTGGAGTTGGGGTTCCCTGGCAGAGTGGGACTGGAAGTGCCAAGGCTGAGTGGAGTGAAGGTACCCAGGCTGAGTGGAGTGGAGGTGCCCAGGCTGAGTGGAGTGCAGGTTCCCAGCAGAGTGGGACTGGAAGTGCCCAGGCTGAGTGGAGTGAATGTGCCCAGGCTGAGTGGAGTGGAGGTGCCTAGACAGAGTGGAGTGAATGTGCCCAGCCGCCGGAGCCCGAAACGTGCGTTTTCCCATTGCCTTGAATGGGCGCGGAGAGAGGGGGGCGCTTTTTGGCTCGTGGCGCGGGCACCGTTGCCCCAAAGCGTCAAGTGTCACCCCTCCCCGTGCTCGGGGCGGCCCCTTGGAGCTAACTGGCTGGGTCTGGAGGGGCTGCGAGGCCGCCCAGGGGAACGGGTCCAAACCGCGTTCCGATCGGACGAGAATTGAGGGCGGGACACAGTTCCGCGGTTCACTTTCCGCCCGGGCAAAGGGCCTATTACTTGCGGCGGGAGGGCTTAAGAGTGGGCCCCCGTGAGTCGGGTGGAGAGCCGGGTGTGGAGAGGAGTAGCGGAGGTTCCCAGTCAGAGTGGGAGTGGAGGTTCCTGGGCAGAGTGGGACTGGAAGTTCCCAGGCTGAGTGGAGTGAATGTGCCCTGGCTGAGTGGAGTGAATGTGGCCAGGCTGAGTGGAGTGGAGGTGCCCAGGCTGAGTGGAGTGCAGGCACCCAGGCAGAGTGGGATTGGAAGTGCCCAGGCTGAGTGGAGTGAATGTGCCCAGGCTGAGTGGAGTGGAGGTGCCCAGGCTGAGTGGATTTGGGGTTCCCTGGCAGAGTGGGACTGGAAGTGCCAAGGCTGAGTGGAGTGAATGTGCCCAGGCTGAGTGGAGTGGAGGTGCCCAGGCCGAGTGGAGTGCAGGTTCCCAGGCAGAGTGGGACTGGAAGTGCCCAGGCGGAGTGGAGTGAATGTGCCCAGGCTGAATGGGAGTCAATGTGCCAAGACAGAGTGGAGTGAATGTGCCCGGCCGCCGGAGCCCGAAACGTGCGTTTCCCCATTGCCTTGATTGGGCGCGGAGAGAGGGGGGCGCTTTTTGGCTCGTGGCGCGGTCACCGTTGCGCCAAAGCGTCAAGTGTCACCCCTCCCCGTGCTCGGGGCGGCCCCTTGGAGCTAACTGGCTGGGTCTGGAGGGGCTGCGAGGCCGCCCAGGAGAACGGGTCCAAACCGCGCTCCGATCGGACGAGAATTGAGGGCGGGACACAGTTCCGCGGTTCACTTTCCGCCCGGGCAAAGGGCCTATAACTAGCGGCGGGAGGGCTTAAGAGTGGGCCCCCGCGAGTCAGGTGGAGAGCCGGGTGTGGAGAGGAGTAGCGGAGGTTCCCAGTCAGAGTGGGAGTGGAGGTTCCTGGGCAGAGTGGGACTGGAAGTGCCCAGGCTGAGTGGAGTGAATGTGCCCTGGCTGAGTGGAGTGAATGTGCCCAGGCTGAGTGGAGTGGAGGTGCCCAGGCTGAGTAGAGTGCAGGCACCCAGGCAGAGTGGGATTGGAAGTGCCCAGGCTGAGTGGAGTGAATGTGCCCAGGCTGAGTGGAGTGGAGGTGCCCAGGCCGAGTGGAGTGCAGGTTCCCAGGCAGAGTGGGACTGGAAGTGCCCAGGCTGAGTGGAGTGAATGTGCCCAGGCTGAATGGAGTGGAGGTGCCCAGGCTGAGTGGAGTTGGGGTTCCCTGGCAGAGAGGGACTGAAAGTGCCCAGGCTGAGTGGAGTGAATGTGCCCAGGCTGAGTGGAGTGGAGGTGCCCAGGCCGAGTGGAGTGCAGGTTCCCAGGCAGAGTGGGACTGAAAGTGCCCAGGCTGAGTGGAGTGAATGTGCCCCAGGCTGAATGGAGTGGAGGTGCCCAGGCCGAGTGGAGTGCAGGTTCCCAGGCAGAGTGGGACTGAAAGTGCCCAGGCTGAGTGGAGTGAATGTGCCCCAGGCTGAATGGAGTGGAGGTGCCCAGGCTGAGTGGAGTGCAGGTTCCCTGGCAGAGTGGGATTGGAAGTGCCCAGGCTGAGTGGAGTGAATGTGCCCAGGCTGAGTGGAGTGGAGGTGCCCAGGCTGAGTGGAGTTGGGGTTCCCTGGCAGAGTGGGACTGGAAGTGCCAAGGCTGAGTGGAGTGAAGGTACCCAGGCTGAGTGGAGTGGAGGTGCCCAGGCTGAGTGGAGTGCAGGTTCCCAGCAGAGTGGGACTGGAAGTGCCCAGGCTGAGTGGAGTGAATGTGCCCTGGCTGAGTGGAGTGAATGTGCCCAGGCTGAGTGGAGTGGAGGTGCCCAGGCTGAGTAGAGTGCAGGCACCCAGGCAGAGTGGGATTGGAAGTGCCCAGGCTGAGTGGAGTGAATGTGCCCAGGCTGAGTGGAGTGGAGGTGCCCAGGCCGAGTGGAGTGCAGGTTCCCAGGCAGAGTGGGACTGGAAGTGCCCAGGCTGAGTGGAGTGAATGTGCCCAGGCTGAATGGAGTGGAGGTGCCCAGGCTGAGTGGAGTTGGGGTTCCCTGGCAGAGAGGGACTGAAAGTGCCCAGGCTGAGTGGAGTGAATGTGCCCAGGCTGAGTGGAGTGGAGGTGCCCAGGCCGAGTGGAGTGCAGGTTCCCAGGCAGAGTGGGACTGAAAGTGCCCAGGCTGAGTGGAGTGAATGTGCCCCAGGCTGAATGGAGTGGAGGTGCCCAGGCCGAGTGGAGTGCAGGTTCCCAGGCAGAGTGGGACTGAAAGTGCCCAGGCTGAGTGGAGTGAATGTGCCCCAGGCTGAATGGAGTGGAGGTGCCCAGGCTGAGTGGAGTGCAGGTTCCCTGGCAGAGTGGGACTGGAAGTGCCAAGGCTGAGTGGAGTGAAGGTACCCAGGCTGAGTGGAGTGGAGGTGCCCAGGCTGAGTGGAGTGCAGGTTCCCAGCAGAGTGGGACTGGAAGTGCCCAGGCTGAGTGGAGTGAATGTGCCCAGGCTGAGTGGAGTGGAGGTGCCTAGACAGAGTGGAGTGAATGTGCCCAGCCGCCGGAGCCCGAAACGTGCGTTTTCCCATTGCCTTGAATGGGCGCGGAGAGAGGGGGGCGCTTTTTGGCTCGTGGCGCGGGCACCGTTGCGCCAAAGCGTCAAGTGTCACCCCTCCCCGTGCTCGGGGCGGCCCCTTGGAGCTAACTGGCTGGGTCTGGAGGGGCTGCGAGGCCGCTCAGGAGAACGGGTCCAAACCGCGTTCCGATCGGACGAGAATTGAGGGCGGGACACAGTTCCGCGGTTCACTTTCCGCCCGGGCAAAGGGCCTATTACTTGCGGCGGGAGGGCGTAAGAGTGGGCCCCCGTGAGTCGGGTGGAGAGCCGGGTGTGGAGAGGAGTAGCGGAGGTTCCCAGTCAGAGTGGGAGTGGAGGTTCCTGGGCAGAGTGGGACTGGAAGTGCCCAGGCTGAGTGGAGTGAATGTGCCCTGGCTGAGTGGAGTGAATGTGGCCAGGCTGAGTGGAGTGGAGGTGCCCAGGCTGAGTGGAGTGCAGGCACCCAGGCAGAGTGGGATTGGAAGTGCCCAGGCTGAGTGGAGTGAATGTGCCCAGGCTGAGTGGAGTGGAGGTGCCCAGGCTGAGTGGATTTGGGGTTCCCTGGCAGAGTGGGACTGGAAGTGCCAAGGCTGAGTGGAGTGAATGTGCCCAGGCTGAGTGGAGTGGAGGTGCCCAGGCCGAGTGGAGTGCAGGTTCCCAGGCAGAGTGGGACTGGAAGTGCCCAGGCGGAGTGGAGTGAATGTGCCCAGGCTGAATGGGAGTCAATGTGCCAAGACAGAGTGGAGTGAATGTGCCCGGCCGCCGGAGCCCGAAACGTGCGTTTCCCCATTGCCTTGAATGGGCGCGGAGAGAGGGGGGCGCTTTTTGGCTTGTGGCGGGGGCACCGTTGCGCCAAAGCGTCAAGTGTCACCCCTCCCCGTGCTCGGGGCGGCCCCTTGGAGCTAACTGGCTGGGTCTGGAGGGGCTGCGAGGCCGCCCAGGAGAACGGGTCCAAACCGCGTTCCGATCGGACGAGAATTGAGGGCGGGACACAGTTCCGCGGTTCACTTTCCGCCCGGGCAAAGGGCCTATAACTTGCGGCGGGAGGGCTTAAGAGTGGGCCCCCGCGAGTCGGGTGGAGAGCCGGGTGTGGAGAGGAGTAGCGGAGGTTCCCAGTCAGAGTGGGAGTGGAGGTTCCTGGGCAGAGTGGGACTGGAAGTGCCCAGGCTGAGTGGAGTGAATGTGCCCTGGCTGAGTGGAGTGAATGTGCCCAGGCTGAGTGGAGTGGAGGTGCCCAGGCTGAGTAGAGTGCAGGCACCCAGGCAGAGTGGGATTGGAAGTGCCCAGGCTGAGTGGAGTGAATGTGCCCAGGCTGAGTGGAGTGGAGGTGCCCAGGCCGAGTGGAGTGCAGGTTCCCAGGCAGAGTGGGACTGGAAGTGCCCAGGCTGAGTGGAGTGAATGTGCCCAGGCTGAGTGGAGTGGAGGTGCCCAGGCTGAGTGGAGTTGGGGTTCCCTGGCAGAGTGGGACTGAAAGTGCCAAGGCTGAGTGGAGTGAATGTGCCCAGGCTGAGTGGAGTGGAGGTGCCCAGGCCGAGTGGAGTGCAGGTTCCCAGGCAGAGTGGGACTGAAAGTGCCCAGGCTGAGTGGAGTGAATGTGCCCAGGGTGAGTGGAGTGGAGGTGCCTAGACAGAGTGGAGTGAATGTGCCCAGCCGCCGGAGCCAGAAACGTGCGTTTCCCCATTGCCTTGAATGGGCGCGGAGAGAGGGGGGCGCTTTTTGGCTCGTGGCGCGGGCACCGTTGCGCCAAAGCGTCAAGTGTCACCCCTCCCCGTGCTCGGGGCGGCCCGTTGGAGCTAACTGGCTGGGTCTGGAGGGGCTGCGAGGCCGCCCAGGAGAACGGGTCCAAACCGCGTTCCGATCGGACGAGAATTGAGGGCGGGACACAGTTCCGCGGTTCACTTTCCGCCCGGGCAAAGGGCCTATAACTTCCGGCGGGAGGGCTTAAGAGTGGGCCCCCGCGAGTCGGGTGGAGAGCCGGGTGTGGAGAGGAGTAGCGGAGGTTCCCAGTCAGAGTGGGAGTGGAGGTTCCTGGGCAGAGTGGGACTGGAAGTGCCCAGGCAGAGTGGAGTGAATGTGCCCTGGCTGAGTGGAGTGAATGTGCCCAGGCTGAGTGGAGTGGAGGTGCCCAGGCTGAGTAGAGTGCAGGCACCCAGGCAGAGTGGGATTGGAAGTGCCCAGGCTGAGTGGAGTGAATGTGCCCAGGCTGAGTGGAGTGGAGGTGCCCAGGCCGAGTGGAGTGCAGGTTCCCAGGCAGACTGGGACTGGAAGTGCCCAGGCTGAGTGGAGTGAATGTGCCCAGGCTGAGTGGAGTGGAGGTGCCCAGGCTGAGTGGAGTTGGGGTTCCCTGGCAGAGTGGGACTGGAAGTGCCAAGGCTGAGTGGAGTGAATGTGCCCAGGCTGAGTGGAGTGGAGGTGCCCAGGTCGAGTGGAGTGCAGGTTCCCAGGCAGAGTGGGACTGAAAGTGCCCAGGCTGAGTGGAGTGAATGTGCCCAGGCTGAGTGGAGTGGAGGTGCCTAGACAGAGTGGAGTGAATGTGCCCAGCCGCCGGAGCCCGAAACGTGCGTTTCCCCATTGCCTTGAATGGGCGCGGAGAGAGGGGGGCGCTTTTTGGCTCGTGGCGCGGGCACCGTTGCGCCAAAGCGTCAAGTGTCACCCCTCCCCGTGCTCGGGGCGGCCCCTTGGAGCTAACTGGCTGGGTCTGGAGGGGCTGCGAGGCCGCCCAGGAGAACGGGTCCAAACCGCGTTCCGATTGGACGAGAATTGAGGGCGGGACACAGTTCCGCGGTTCACTTTCCGCCCGGGCAAAGGGCCTATTACTTGCGGCGGGAGGGCTTAAGAGTGGGCCCCCGTGAGTCGGGCGGAGAGCCGGGTGTGGAGAGGAGTAGCGGAGGTTCCCAGTCAGAGTGGGAGTGGAGGTTCCTGGGCAGAGTGGGACTGGAAGTGCCCAGGCTGAGTGGAGTGAATGTGCCCTGGCTGAGTGGAGTGAATGTGGCCAGGCTGAGTGGAGTGGAGGTGCCCAGTTTGAGTGGAGTGCAGGCACCCAGGCAGAGTGGGATTGGAAGTGCCAAGGCTGAGTGGAGTGAATGTGCCCAGGCTGAGTGGAGTGGAGGTGCCCAGGCTGAGTGGATTTGGGGTTCCCTGGCAGAGTGGGACTGGAAGTGCCAAGGCTGAGTGGAGTGAATGTGCCCAGGCTGAGTGGAGTGGAGGTGCCCAGGCCGAGTGGAGTGCAGGTTCCCAGGCAGAGTGGGACTGGAAGTGCCCAGGCGGAGTGGAGTGAATGTGCCCAGGCTGAATGGGAGTCAATGTGCCAAGACAGAGTGGAGTGAATGTGCCCGGCCGCCGGAGCCCGAAACGTGCGTTTCCCCATTGCCTTGAATGGGCGCGGAGAGAGGGGGGCGCTTTTTGGCTCGTGGCGCGGGCACCGTTTGCGCCAAAGCGTCAAGTGTCACCCCTCCCCGTGCTCGGGGCGGCCCCTTGGCCCCTTGGTCTTGAGGGGCTGCGAGGCCGCCCAGGAGAACGGGTCCAAACCGCGTTCCGATCGGACGAGAATTGAGGGCGGGACACAGTTCCGCGGTTCACTTTCCGCCCGGGCAAAGGGCCTATAAC
Source organism: Conger conger (assembly GCF_963514075.1). Taxonomy (NCBI): domain Eukaryota; kingdom Metazoa; phylum Chordata; class Actinopteri; order Anguilliformes; family Congridae; genus Conger; species Conger conger. The sequence goes on from NW_026890464.1 coordinate 102,681, forward strand.
TTGCGGCGGGAGGGCTTAAGAGTGGGCCCCCGCGAGTCGGGTGGAGAGCCGGGTGTGGAGAGGAGTAGCGGAGGTTCCCAGTCAGAGTGGGAGTGGAGGTTCCTGGGCAGTGTGGGACAGGAAGTGCCCAGGCTGAGTGGAGTGATTGTGCCCTGGCTGACTGGAGAGAATGTGCCCAGGCTGAGTGGATTGGAGGTGCCCAGGCTGAGTGGAGTGCAGGTTCCCAGGCAGAGTGGGACTGGAAGTGCCCAGGCTGAGTGGAGTGAATGTGCCCAGGCTGAGTGGAGTGAATGTTCCCAGGCTGAATGGGAGTCAATGTGCCTAGACAGAGTGGAGTGAATGTGCCCAGGCTGAGTGGAGTGGAGGTGCCCAGGCTGAGTGGAGTTGGGGTTCCCAGGCCGAGAGGGACTGGAAGTGCCCTGGCTGAGTGGAGTGAATGTGCCCAGGCTGCGTGGAGTGGAGGTTCCCAGGCTGAGTGGAGTGCAGGTTCCCAGCAGAGTGGGATTGGAAGTACCCAGGCTGAGTGGAGTGGAGGTGCCCAGGCTGAGTGGAGTGCAGGTTCCCAGGCAGAGTGGGATTGGAAGTGCCCAGGCTGAGTGGAGTGAATGTGCCCAGGCTGAGTGGAGTGGAGGTCCCCAGGTTGAGTGGAGTTGGGGTTCCCTGGCAGAGTGGGAGTGGAAGTGCCAAGGCTGAGTGGAGTGAATGTACCCAGGCTGAGTGGAGTGGAGGTGCCCAGGCTGAGTGGAGTGCTGGTTCCCAGGCAGAGTGGGATTGGAAGTTCCCAGGCTGAGTGGAGTGAATGTCCCCAGGCTGAGTGGATTGCATCTGCCCAGGCTGAGTGGAGTGCAGGTTCCCTGGCAGAGTGGGATTGGAAGTGCCCAGGCTGAGTGGAGTGAATGTGCCCAGGCTGACTGGAGTGGAGGTGCCCAGGCCGAGTGGAGTGCAGGTTCCCAGGCAGAGTGGGACTGGAAGTGCCCAGGCGGAGTGGAGTGAATGTGCCCAGGCTGAATGGGAGTCAATGTGCCTAGACAGAGTGGAGTGAATGTGCCCGGCCGCCGGAGCCCGAAACGTGCGTTTCCCCATTGCCTTGAATGGGCGCGGAGAGAGGGGGGCGCTTTTTGGCTCGTGGCGCGGGCACCGTTGCGCCAAAGCGTCAAGTGTCACACCTCCCCGTGCTCGGGGCGGCCCCTTGGAGCTAACTGGCTGGGTCTGGAGGGGCGGCGAGGCCGCCCAGGAGAACGGGTCCAAACCGCGTTCCGATCGGACGAGAGTTGAGGGCGGGACACAGTTCCGCGGTTCACTTTCCGCCCGGGCAAAGGGCCTATAACTTGCGGCGGGAGGGCTTAAGAGTGGGCCCCCGCGAGTCGGGTGGAGAGCCGGGTGTGGAGAGGAGTAGCGGAGGTTCCCAGTCAGAGTGGGAGTGGAGGTTCCTGGGCAGATTGGGACTGGAAGTGCCCAGGCTGAGTGGAGTGAATGTGCCCAGGCAGAGTGGAGTGAATGTGCCGAGGCTGAGTGGAGTGGAGGTGCCCAGGCAGAGTGGAGTGAATGTGCCGAGGCTGAGTGGAGAGAATGTGCCCAGGCTGAGTGGATTGGAGGTGCCCAGGCTGAGTGGAGTGCAGGTTCCCAGGCAGAGTGGGACTGGAAGTGCCCAGGCTGAGTGGAGTGAATGTGCCCAGGCTGAGTGGAGTGAATGTTCCCAGGCTGAATGGGAGTCAATGTGCCTAGACAGAGTGGAGTGAATGTGCCCAGGCTGAGTGGAGTGGAGGTGCCCAGGCTGAGTGGAGTTGGGGTTCCCAGGCCGAGAGGGACTGGAAGTGCCCTGGCTGAGTGGAGTGAATGTGCCCAGGCTGCGTGGAGTGGAAGTTCCCAGGCTGAGTGGAGTGCAGGTTCCCAGCAGAGTGGGATTGGAAGTACCCAGGCTGAGTGGAGTGGAGGTGCCCAGGCTGAGTGGAGTGCAGGTTCCCAGGCAGAGTGGGATTGGAAGTGCCCAGGCTGAGTGGAGTGAATGTGCCCAGGCTGAGTGGATTGGAGGTCCCCAGGTTGAGTGGAGTTGGGGTTCCCTGGCAGAGTGGGAGTGGAAGTGCCAAGGCTGAGTGGAGTGAATGTACCCAGGCTGAGTGGAGTGGAGGTGCCCAGGCTGAGTGGAGTGCTGGTTCCCAGGCAGAGTGGGATTGGAAGTTCCCAGGCTGAGTGGAGTGAATGTCCCCAGGCTGAGTGGATTGCATGTGCCCAGGCTGAGTGGAGTGCAGGTTCCCTGGCAGAGTGGGATTGGAAGTGCCCAGGCTGAGTGGAGTGAATGTGCCCAGGCTGACTGGAGTGGAGGTGCCCAGGCCGAGTGGAGTGCAGGTTCCCAGGCAGAGTGGGACTGGAAGTGCCCAGGCGGAGTGGAGTGAATGTGCCCAGGCTGAATGGGAGTCAATGTGCCTAGACAGAGTGGAGTGAATGTGCCCGGCCGCCGGAGCCCGAAACGTGCGTTTCCCCATTGCCTTGAATGGGCGCGGAGAGAGGGGGGCGCTTTTTGGCTCGTGGCGCGGGCACCGTTGCGCCAAAGCGTCAAGTGTCACACCTCCCCGTGCTCGGGGCGGCCCCTTGGAGCTAACTGGCTGGGTCTGGAGGGGCGGCGAGGCCGCCCAGGAGAACGGGTCCAAACCGCGTTCCGATCGGACGAGAATTGAGGTCGGGACACAGTTCCGCGGTTCACTTTCCGCCCGGGCAAAGGGCCTATAACTTGCGGCGGGAGGGCTTAAGAGTGGGCCCCCGCGAGTCGGGTGGAGAGCCGGGTGTGGAGAGGAGTAGCGGAGGTTCCCAGTCAGAGTGGGAGTGGAGGTTCCTGGGCAGATTGGGACTGGAAGTGCCCAGGCTGAGTGGAGTGAATGTGCCCAGGCAGAGTGGAGTGAATGTGCCGAGGCTGAGTGGAGTGGAGGTGCCCAGGCAGAGTGGAGTGAATGTGCCGAGGCTGAGTGGAGTGGAGGTGCCCAGGCTGAGTGGAGTGCAGGTTCCCAGGCAGAGTGGGATTGGAAGTGCCCGGGCTGAGTGGAGTGAATGTGCCCAGGCTGAGTGGAGTGAATGTGCCCAGGCTGAGTGGAGTGAATGTGCCCAGGCTGACTGGAGAGAATGTGCCCAGGCTGAGTGGATTGGAGGTGCCCAGGCTGAGTGGAGTGCAGGTTCCCAGGCAGAGTGGGACTGGAAGTGCCCAGGCTGAGTGGAGTGAATGTGCCCAGGCTGAGTGGAATGAATGTTCCCAGGCTTAATGGGAGTCAATGTGCCTAGACAGAGTGGAGTGAATGTGCCCAGGCTGAGTGGAGTGGAGGTGCCCAGGCTGAGTGGAGTTGGGGTTCCCAGGCAGAGAGGGACTGGAAGTGCCCTGGCTGAGTGGAGTGAATGTGCCCAGGCTGCGTGGAGTGGAGGTTCCCAGGCTGAGTGGAGTGCAGGTTCTCAGCAGAGTGGGATTGGAAGTACCCAGGCTGAGTGGAGTGGAGGTGCCCAGGCTGAGTGGAGTGCAGGTTCCCAGGCAGAGTGGGACTGGAAGTGCCCAGGCTGAGTGGAGTGAATGTGCCCAGGCTGAGTGGAGTGGAGGTGCCCAGGCTGAGTGGAGTTGGGGTTCCCTGGCAGAGTGGGACTGGAAGTGCCAAGGCTGAGTGGAGTGAATGTACCCAGGCTGAGTGGAGTGGAGGTGCCCAGGCTGAGTGGAGTGCTGGTTCCCAGGCAGAGTGGGATTGGAAGTTCCCAGGCTGAGTGGAGTGAATGTCCCCAGGCTGAGTGGAGTGAATGTGCCCAGGCTGAGTGGAGTGAATGTGCCCAGGCTGAGTGGAGTGAATGTGCCCAGGCTGAGTGGAGTGGAGTTGCCCAGGCTGAGTGGAGTGCAGGTTCCCAGGCAGAGTGGGACTGGAAGTGCCCAGGCTGAGTGGAGTGAATGTGCCCAGGCTGAATGGAGTGGAGGTGCCCAGGCAGAGTGGGATTGGAAGTGCCCAGGCTGAGTGGAGTGAATGTACCCAGGCTGAGTGGAGTGGAGGTGCCCAGGCTGAGTGGAGTGCAGGTTCCCAGGCAGAGTGGGATTGGAAGTGCCCAGGCTGAGTGGAGTGAATGTGCCCAGGCTGAGTGGAGTGGAGGTGCCCAGGCTGAGTGGAGTTGGGGTTCCCTGGCAGAGTGGGACTGGAAGTGCCAAGGCTGAGTGGAGTGAATGTACCCAGGCTGAGTGGAGTGGAGGTGCCCAGGCTGAGTGGAGTGCTGGTTCCCAGGCAGAGTGGGATTGGAAGTTCCCAGGCTGAGTGGAGTGAATGTCCCCAGGCTGAGTGGATTGCATGTGCCCAGGCTGAGTGGAGTGCAGGTTCCCTGGCAGAGTGGGATTGGAAGTGCCCAGGCTGAGTGGAGTGAATGTGCCCAGGCTGAGTGGAGTGGAGGTGCCCAGGCCGAGTGGAGTGCAGGTTCCCAGGCAGAGTGGGACTGGAAGTGCCCAGGCGGAGTGGAGTGAATGTGCCCAGGCTGAATGGGAGTCAATGTGCCTAGACAGAGTGGAGTCAATGTGCCCGGCCGCCGGAGCCCGAAACGTGCGTTTCCCCATTGCCTTGAATGGGCGCGGAGAGAGGGGGGCGCTTTTTGGCTCGTGGCGCGGGCACCGTTGCGCCAAAGCGTCAAGTGTCACCCCTCCCCGTGCTCGGGGCGGCCCCTTGGAGCTAACTGGCTGGGTCTGGAGGGCCTGCGAGGCCGCCCAGGAGAACGGGTCCAAACCGCGTTCCAATCGGACGAGAATTGAGGGCGGGACACAGTTCCGCGGTTCACTTTCCGCCCGGGCAAAGGGCCTATAAATTGCGGCGGGAGGGCTTAAGAGTGGGCCCCCGCGAGTCGGGTGGAGAGCCGGGTGTGGAGAGGAGTAGCGGAGGTTCCCAGTCAGAGTGGGAGTGGAGGTTCCTGGGCAGAGTGGGACTGGAAGTGCCCAGGCTGAGTGGAGTGAATGGGCCCTGGCTGAGTGGAGTGAATGTGGCCAGGCTGAGTGGAGTGAATGTGCCCAGGCTGAGTGGAGTGAATGTGCCCAGGCTGAGTGGAGAGAATGTGCCCAGGCTGAGTGGATTGGAGGTGCCCAGGCTGAGTGGAGTGCAGGTTCCCAGGCAGAGTGGGACTGGAAGTGCCCAGGCTGAATGGAGTGAATGTGCCCAGGCTGAGTGGAGTGAATGATCCCAGGCTGAATGGGAGTCAATGTGCCTAGATAGAGTGGAGTGAATTTGCCCAGGCTGAGTGGAGTGGAGGTGCCCAGGCTGAGTGGAGTTGGGGTTCCCAGGCAGAGAGGGACTGGAAGTGCCCTGGCTGAGTGGAGTGAATGTGCCCAGGCTGCGTGGAGTGGAGGTTCCCAGGCTGAGTCGAGTGCAGGTTCCCAGCAGAGTGGAGTGAATGTGCCCTGGCTGAGTGGAGTGAATGTGGCCAGGCTGAGTGGAGTGAATGTGCCCAGGCTGAGTGGAGTGAATGTGCCCAGGCTGAGTGGAGAGAATGTGCCCAGGCTGAGTGGATTGGAGGTGCCCAGGCTGAGTGGAGTGCAGGTTCCCAGGCAGAGTGGGACTGGAAGTGCCCAGGCTGAGTGGAGTGAATGTGCCCAGGCTGAATGGAGTGGAGGTGCCCAGGCAGAGTGGGATTGGAAGTGCCCAGGCTGAGTGGAGTGAATGTACCCAGGCTGAGTGGAGTGGAGGTGCCCAGGCTGAGTGGAGTGCAGGTTCCCAGGCAGAGTGGGACTGGAAGTGCCCAGGCTGAGTGGAGTGAATGTGCCCAGGCTGAGTGGAGTGGAGGTGCCCAGGCTGAGTGGAGTTGGGGTTCCCTGGCAGAGTGGGACTGGAAGTGCCAAGGCTGAGTGGAGTGAATGTACCCAGGCTGAGTGGAGTGGAGGTGCCCAGGCTGAGTGGAGTGCTGGTTCCCAGGCAGAGTGGGATTGGAAGTTCCCAGGCTGAGTGGAGTGAATGTCCCCAGGCTGAGTGGAGTGAATGTGCCCAGGCTGAGTGGAGTGAATGTGCCCAGGCTGAGTGGAGTGAATGTGCCCAGGCTGAGTGGAGTGGAGTTGCCCAGGCTGAGTGGAGTGCAGGTTCCCAGGCAGAGTGGGACTGGAAGTGCCCAGGCTGAGTGGAGTGAATGTGCCCAGGCTGAATGGAGTGGAGGTGCCCAGGCAGAGTGGGATTGGAAGTGCCCAGGCTGAGTGGAGTGAATGTACCCAGGCTGAGTGGAGTGGAGGTGCCCAGGCTGAGTGGAGTGCAGGTTCCCAGGCAGAGTGGGATTGGAAGTGCCCAGGCTGAGTGGAGTGAATGTGCCCAGGCTGAGTGGAGTGGAGGTGCCCAGGCTGAGTGGGGTTGGGGTTCCCTGGCAGAGTGGGACTGGAAGTGCCAAGGCTGAGTGGAGTGAATGTACCCAGGCTGAGTGGAGTGGAGGTGCCCAGGCTGAGTGGAGTGCTGGTTCCCAGGCAGAGTGGGATTGGAAGTTCCGAGGCTGAGTGGAGTGAATGTCCCCAGGCTGAGTGGATTGCATGTGCCCAGGCTGAGTGGAGTGCAGGTTCCCTGGCAGAGTGGGATTGGAAGTGCCCAGGCTGAGTGGAGTGAATGTGCCCAGGCTGAGTGGAGTGGAGGTGCCCAGGCCGAGTGGAGTGCAGGTTCCCAGGCAGAGTGGGACTGGAAGTGCCCAGGCGGAGTGGAGTGAATGTGCCCAGGCTGAATGGGAGTCAATGTGCCTAGACAGAGTGGAGTGAATGTGCCCGGCCGCCGGAGCCCGAAACGTGCGTTTCCCCATTGCCTTGAATGGGCGCGGAGAGAGGGGGGCGCTTTTTGGCTCGTGGGGCGGGCACCGTTGCGCCAAAGCGTCAAGTGTCACCCCTCCCCGTGCTCGGGGCGGCCCCTTGGAGCTAACTGGCTGGGTCTGGAGGGCCTGCGAGGCCGCCCAGGAGAACGGGTCCAAACCGCGTTCCAATCGGACGAGAATTGAGGGCGGGACACAGTTCCGCGGTTCACTTTCCGCCCGGGCAAAGGGCCTATAAATTGCGGCGGGAGGGCTTAAGAGTGGGCCCCCGCGAGTCGGGTGGAGAGCCGGGTGTGGAGAGGAGTAGCGGAGGTTCCCAGTCAGAGTGGGAGTGGAGGTTCCTGGGCAGAGTGGGACTGGAAGTGCCCAGGCTGAGTGGAGTGAATGTGCCCTGGCTGAGTGGAGTGAATGTGGCCAGGCTGAGTGGAGTGAATGTGCCCAGGCTGAGTGGAGTGAATGTGCCCAGGCTGAGTGGAGAGAATGTGCCCAGGCTGAGTGGATTGGAGGTGCCCAGGCTGAGTGGAGTGCAGGTTCCCAGGCAGAGTGGGACTGGAAGTGCCCAGGCTGAATGGAGTGAATGTGCCCAGGCTGAGTGGAGTGAATGATCCCAGGCTGAATGGGAGTCAATGTGCCTAGATAGAGTGGAGTGAATTTGCCCAGGCTGAGTGGAGTGGAGGTGCCCAGGCTGAGTGGAGTTGGGGTTCCCAGGCAGAGAGGGACTGGAAGTGCCCTGGCTGAGTGGAGTGAATGTGCCCAGGCTGCGTGGAGTGGAGGTTCCCAGGCTGAGTCGAGTGCAGGTTCCCAGCAGAGTGGGACTGGAAGTGCCCAGGCTGAGTGGAGTGAATGTGCCCAGGCTGAGTGGAGTGAATGTGCCCAGGCAGAGTGGAGTGAATGTGCCCAGGCTGAGTGGAGTGGAGGTGCCCAGGCTGAGTGGAGTGCAGGTTCCCAGGCAGAGTGGGACTGGAAGTGCCCAGGCTGAGTGGAGTGAATGTGCCCAGGCTGAATGGAGTGGAGGTGCCCAGGCTGAGTGGAGTGCAGGTTCCCAGGCAGAGTGGGATTAGAAGTGCCCAGGCTGAGTGGAGTGAATGTGCCCAGGCTGATTGGAGTGGAGGTGCCCAGGCTGAATGGAGTTGGGGTTCCCTGGCAGAGTGGGACTGGAAGTGCCAACGGTGAGTGGAGTGAATGTGCCCAGGCTGAGTGGAGTGGAGGTGCCCAGGCTGAGTGGAGTTGGGGTTCCCTGGCAGAGTGGGACTGGAAGTGCCAACGCTGAGTGGAGTGAATGTGCCCAGGCTGAGTGGAGTGGAGGTGCCCAGGCTGAGTGGAGTGCTGGTTCCCAGGCAGAGTGGGATTGGAAGTGCCCAGGCTGAGTGGAGTAATGTACCCAGGCTGAGTGGAGTGCAGGTGCCCAGGCTGAGAGGAGTGCAGGTTCCCAGGCAGAGTGGGATTGGAAGTCCCCAGGCTGAGTGGAGTGAATGTGCCCAGGCTGAGTGGAGTGGAGGTGCCCAGGCCGAGTGGAGTGCAGGTTCCCAGGCAGAGTGGGACTGGAAGTGCCCAGGCGGAGTGGAGTTAATGTGCCCAGGCTGAATGGAGTGGAGGTGCCCAGGCTGAGTGGAGTGCAGGTTCCCTGGCAGAGTGGGATTGGAAGTGCCCAGGCGGAGTGGAGTGAATGTGCCCAGGCTGAATGCGAGTCAATGTGCCTAGACAGAGTGGAGTGAATGTGCCCGGCCGCCGGAGCCCGAAACCTGCGTTTCCCCATTGCCTTGAATGGGCGCGGAGAGAGGGGGGCGCTTTTTGGCTCGTGGCGCGGGCACCGTTGCGCCAAAGTTTCAAGTGTCACACCTCCCCGTGCTCGGGGCGGCCCCTTGGAGCTAACTGGCCGGGTCGGGAGGGGCTGCGAGGCCGCCCAGGAGAACGGGTCCAAACCGCGTTCCGATCGGACGAAAATTGAGGGCGGGACACAGTTCCGCGGTTCACTTTCCGCCCGGGCAAAGGGCCTATTACTTGCGGCGGGCGGGCTTAAGAGTGGGCCACCGCGAGTCGGGTGGAGAGCCGGGTGTGGAGAGGAGTAGCGGAGGTTCCCAGGCAGAGTGGGAGTGGAGGTTCCTGGGCAGAGTGGGACTGGAAGTGCCCAGGCTGAGTGGAGTGAATGTGCCCAGGCTGAGTGGAGTGGAGGTGCCCAGGCTGAGTGGAGTTGGGGTTCCCTGGCAGAGTGGGACTGGAAGTGCCAAGGCTGAGTGGAGTGAATGTGCCCAAGGTGAATGGAGTGGAGGTGCCCAGGCTGAGTGGAGTGCAGGTTCCCAGGCAGAGTGGGATTGGAAGTGCCCAGGCTGAGTGGAGTGAATGTGCCCAGGTTGAGTGGAGTGGAGGTGCCCAGGCTGAGTGGAGTTGGGGTTCCCTGGCAGAGTGGGACTGGAAGTGCCAAGGCTGAGTGGTGTGAATGTGCCCAGGCTGAGTGGAGTGAATGTGCCCAGGTTGAGTGGCGTGAATGTGCCCAGGCTGAGTGGAGTGGAGGTGCCCAGGCTGAGTGGAGTGCAGGATCCCAGGCAGAGTGGGATTGGAAGCGCCCAGGCTGAGTGGAGTGAATGTGCCCAGGCTGAGTGGAGTGGAGGTGCCCAGGCCGAGTGGAGTGCAGGTTCCCAGGCAGAGTGGGACTGGAAGTGCCTAGGCGGAGTGGAGTGAATGTGCCCAGGCTGAATGGGAGTCAATGTGCCTAGAGAGAGTGGAGTGAATGTGCCCGGCCGCCGGAGCCCGAACCGTGCGTTTCCCCATTGCCTTGAATGGGCGCGGAGAGAGGGGGACGCTTTTTGGCTCGTGGCGTGGGCACCGTTGCGCCAAAGCGTCAAGTGTCACACCTCCCCGTGCTCGGGGCGGACCCCCGGAGCTAACTGGCTGCGTGGAGTGAATATACCCAGGCTGAGTGGAGTACAGGTGCCCAGGCTGAGTGGAGTGCAGGTTCCCAGGCAGAGTGGGACTGGAAGTGCCCAGGCTGAGTGGAGTGAATGTGCCCAGTCTGAATGGAGTGGAGGTGCCCAGGCTGAGTGGAGTTGGGGTTCCCTGGCAGAGTGGGACTGGAAGTGCCAAGGCTGAGTGGAGTGAATGTGCCCAAGGTGAATGGAGTGGAGGTGCCCAGGCTGACTGGAGTGCAGGTTCCCAGGCAGAGTGGGATTGGAAGTGCCCAGGCTGAGTGGAGTGGAGGTGCCCAGGCCGAGTGGAGTGCAGGTTCCCAGGCAGAGTGGGACTGGAAGTGCCCAGGTTGAGTGGAGTGAATGTGCCCAGTCTGAGTGGAGTGGAGGTGCCCAGGCTGAGTGGAGTTGGGGTTCCCTGGCAGAGTGGGACTGGAAGTGCCAAGGCTGAGTGGAGTGAATGTGCCCAGGCTGAGTGGAGTGGAGGTGCCAAGGCTGAGTGGAGTGCAGGTTCCCAGGCAGAGTGGGATTGGAAGTGCCCAGGCTGAGTGGAGTGAATGTACCCAGGCTGAGTGGAGTGCAGGTGCCCAGGCTGAGTGGAGTGCAGGTTCCCAGGCAGAGTGGGATTGGAAGTGCCCAGGCTGACTGGAGTGAATGTGCCCAGGCTGAGTGGAGTGGAGGTGCCCAGGCTGAGTGGAGTTGGGGTTCCCTGGCAGAGTGGGACTGGAAGTGCCAAGGCTGAGTGGAGTGAATGTGCCCAGGCTGAGTGGAGTGGAGGTGCCCAGGCTGAGTGGAGTTGGGGTTCACTGGCAGAGTGGGATTGGAAGTGCCAAGGCTGAGTGGAGTGAATGTACCCAGGTTGAGTGGAGTGCAGGTGCCCAGGCTGAGTGGAGTGCAGGTTCCCAGGCAGAGTGCGATTGGAAGTGCCCAGGCTGAGTGGAGTGAATGTGCCCAGGCTGAGTGGAGTGGAGGTGCCCAGGCTGAGTGGAATTGGGGTTCCCTGGCAGAGTGGGACTGGAAGTGCCAAGGCTGAGTGGAGTGAATGTGCCCAGGCAGAGTGGGATTGGAAGTGCCCAGGCTGAGTAAAGTGAATGTGCCCAGGCTGAGTGGAGTGGAGGTGCCCAGGCTGAGTGGAGTGCAGGTTCCCAGGCAGAGTGGGATTGGAAGGGCCCAGGCTGAGTGGAGTGAATGTGCCCAGGCTGAGTGGAGTGGAGGTGCCCAGGCCGAGTGAAGTGCAGGTTCCCAGGCAGAGTGGGACTGGAAGTGCCCAGGCTGAGTGGAGTGAATGTACCCAGGCTGAGTGGAGTGCAGGTGCCCAGGCTGAGTGGAGTTCAGGTTTCCAGGCAGAGTGGAGTGAATGTGGGTTCCCCGCCTCCAGGATTCACGCCTTCCCGTGCTCTCATCATACATATTTCATATGGAAGCAGCTAGTGTATTCTCTCTTCAAGATATGCTCATTTTCAACTCCTAAGAAACTTAGAGTGCCAAAGCTTGAAATCGTCATACATGTATTTCACAAGCTCTGAATGCGGTTTCTGGAAAATGGGCATACCCCTGATAGATTATCGGCCCACCATCAAACCTTTTCCTTTTGGATGAAATTTTAGTGTTGACTTTCAAGAAATGCACAGTTTGAAAAACTTTGTTTCTGAATGCGGGAAAAGGTAAAGGTTTTATAAAGCCTATATCTAAAGCTCCTAAAGGAGAAGATGGCTACCTTTCTAATATATGATATGGAACCACTCACCATCATACATATTTAATTTGGAAGCAGCTAGTGTATTCTCTTTTCAAGATATGCTCATTTTCAACTCCTAAGAAATTTAGAGTGCCAAAGCTTGAAATCGACATGTATGTATTTCACAAGCTCTGAATGCGGTTTCTGGCAAATGGGCATACCCCCGATAGATTATCGGGCCACCATCAAACCTTTTCCTTTTGGATGAAATTTGAGTGTTGACTTTCAAGAAATGCACAGTTTGAAAAACTTTGTTTCTGAATGCGGGAAAAGGTAAAGGTTTTATAATGCCTATATCTAACGATCCTTAAGGAGGAGATGGCTACCTTTTGAAAAAATGATATGGAACCACTCACCATTATACATATTTCATTTGGAAGCAGCTAGTGTATTCTCTCTTCAAGATATGCTAATTTTCAACTCCTAAGAAACTTAGACTGCCAAAGCTTGAAATCGTCGTGTATGTATTTAACAAGCTCTGAATGCGGTTTCTGGCAAATGGGCATACCCCATATAGATTATCGGCCCACCATCAAACCTTTTCCTTTTGGATGAAATTTGAGTGTTGACTTTCAAGAAATGCACAGTTTGAAAAACTTTGTTTCTGAATGCGGGAAAAGGTAAAGGTTTTATAATGCCTATATCTAAAACTCCTAAAAGAGCAGATGGCTACCTTTTGAAAAAATGATATGGAACCACTCACCATCATACATATTTCATTTGGAAGCAGCTAGTGTATTCTCTCTTCAAGATATGCTCATTTTCAACTCCTAAGAAACTTAGACTGCCAAAGCTTGAAATCGTCATGTATTTATTTCACAAGGTCTGAATGCGGTTTCTGGCAAATGGGCATACCCCTGATAGATTATCGGCCCACCATCAAACCATTTCATTTTGGATGAAATTTTAGTGTT